>NC_133661.1:60071951-60227349 GCF_037893015.1 Macrotis lagotis
TCTTTAGCGGTGCAGTAGGTAGAGCCCTAAACCTGAAGTCTGGGAGACCTGAATTCAAATTAGCCCATAAACATTTACCAATTGTGTGATTCTGGTAATCCATTTAATCTTTATCTGCCTCAGTTTCCTCAGTTATAAATTGCACCAGTCACCTAGAGTTGCTGTGAAGATTAAGTGAGATAATAATTATCTGGCACATATATGTGCTTTATAAATGTTACTATTACTAAGCAGCATTTTGGAGTTACTGTTCTCTTTCTAATTTCCTTTTGTCTTATGATTCTATTTTTATGAGAATTCTTCTAATGAGATGCCAATTTATTTGGTCATTATAGACTACCTATAGTTAAGTTAGAGAGGCAGCATGATCAGGATGCAAGTTCCAGCTCTGATGCATGCTAGTCTTGTGACCTTGGGCAAGTTGTTTAATCTCTCTGTGCCCTAGGCAACTCTCTAGGACTATAAATTTGTGGAAAAGATGGTGACAGCACTTCGCTAAAGGAGATTTCCTCACTTGGGAGTCCTCTACATCAATGAGATCACAGATCTGGTTCCTACCCATTACAGTTAGTTAAAGTTTATGAACGATCTAAAAAGGATCTAATTGCTAGCAGCCTCACTACGGAAGCAAAAGGAAGCCACATTGGCATGGAAGCCATTTAAAACTGTTCTTTTATTTGTCATTTATTAAGGCCAAAGAATTTGGCACCTGGTGGGCAATCATCTGTTGATGAGCTACTCCATTTTGAGCTGGGCCAAATGGTGGGGAGACCTTGGAATCAGAGTCAGACCCTGGAACTATACTCAAAACCTTCCTAACGTGGCAGACTGAGCTGGCACTTAATTCTTTATTGGCATTGCCTTTGAGAACAAAGGGTCATTCCATGCTAGAATAAGGCACCAGAATAGGATTTTGTGAGACTCTAACATCATTCATCCATAAACTGGATAAAGGCTGAAATCTGAGATGTTATAACTATTATTCTCACTAATGAAAATGTTGAACAGAGGAAGCCTTGTAGCATATATAAAGATCTCCCATCATATTGACTTAGTTTAGGATTATGGGCAAAGTTTGGAATATTTTGACATATTTTCCATTCCTTGATTTTAATCATATAACCAATTGGAAATAATAATAATATGTTTAATTGGAACATTAGGATTTGCAAAATATTTTTCTCATAATAATCCTGAGATGTAAATATCATTGTATTATCATCTGTTCTTTATAGATAAGCAGACTGGGGGTGGCTAGGTGGTACAGTGGATAAGAGCATCTGCCCTGGAGTCAGGAGTACCTGAGTTCAAATCTGCCCTCAGACACTTAATAATGACCTAGCTGTGTGGCTTTGGGCAAGCCACTTAACCTCATTTGCCTTACAAAAAAACTAAAAAAAAAAAAAAGAATTTGAGGCAGAATCAGTATCAGGTTCAACCTGACTCCAAGTTTAAAACTTAGTTCATTCTGTCATTTTTTTCTGTCTTATTCATATTCATGATAATACTACATATGAAAGACTTGATATAACAGGATTTAACAAAGTATTTGACAAAGTTTCCTATTCTATCAATCTAACCTAATTTTCTTTTTGATACCATTACTTGCTTGGCACAAGAGGGTTTTGGTGACAACTTTGACTCCCGATAAGATCACCTATTCAGTGTGTCCTTGTAATCACAACAGATTGGAATAACAATAAGGAATGAATGCTCCTAACCTATGTAGTAACCAGAACCAAACCTCTCCAGCTATGTCACAAGGAGCCATTACCAAAAGAAAGTGGTATGGGGAAGCAATAACCAATCCTAGCATGTATTTCTATACCTATTATAGGACACAGGTACTTATTCTCCTTTGATGGAAAAATGACATCCCTGGGATTTATTTTGGATACTATACTAATCAAGACCCTCCTTCCTTCTCCCCCAGTTTAACTATAAAGGTATTGGTTTTGTCTTTAAAAGCTCCAGAACTCTTCCCCAACTCTTGCTATCCTATGCTTGGTCTTTGGTTATGGTCAGAATAAGGAGCATATCAAGGGCTAGAATAAAACAATGCTATGGTGACTTTTGAAGCAAAATCAGATTTGACATGCTTACTGACCTAGATTAGGAACCAAGAAGACAAGTCTTGCAGATGATTAGGAACAAAGAGAATGAGTGGCATCAGTTAGGATCCTTCTTTTGCCTTGAAGATTTCTGTTTCAAAGTCCTTGGGGTCATGAGAAGTGATATTCAATGTCAGCTGGAATAGTTCAATTCCCTGGTAAGCAACAAGTCCTTGAACTTGAGAAGGGGTTTTCCAAATGTGCCACACTTGGGAGCACTCTTTTGCTCATCTCCCAGTGGCAGGTCCTGCCAAGCAATTTCCTTCCCAAATCCTTTCAGCTACAGAGTGCTTGCTGCCCTCATTGTTCTCTGTGGTGATGACAGGGATAATAGTTGCCTCTCTTCCATCCTCATCACCATTCAGTCACCCTTCATTGCAAGGACCTGCAAAATGACTAAATTCAAAGAATGACCCCAGTTTAATATGTGCCAGCACTGTGATGAGGGCTGGGGAAGGGTCTGAGAGAGGCAGGAAGGCATAGTGAGTTTCAGTTCCCAAAGACCTCATAGTCACAACCTCTGAGATATACTGTGAGCATGGGCAAGTTACTTAAATCCCTGAGCCTGAGGTAGTTCTTTCAGTTTTTATCTACTAAGGCAGAGCTCATCTGGATCTTGACATTGATGATAAGATCTTGAGTCACTGCTTCTCCCAGGAATAGTTGTGTTTTACAAAGGGGCAATGCTTAGTCCAAAGGAATAGACCCATTATGAGTGGACTTTCACATTCTGTGGCATTTGGGGAGAAATTTTTGGGAAGGGGAGGGCATCTGCACATTCTTCTCATCATTTTGTCTGAGTGGGTAGTCCCAATGTTATGCATGGTACAGTAGAAAGGAGTTCTACTTGCTGCTAAATGATGCCCACTACCTGTATGAACCTGGGCAAATCATTTCCAGTTATCTTATCTACAACACAGGGTTTTGGACCTTGGCACCCCTACCATATGGAAAATCTGTGTAACATTTTTTCATCCACACTTCTTCCCAGAGAAGAAGTCTGAATTACTTGGTATTGAAAGATAAAATATGTTAACATTATACAATATATGTATATGTATATACATATAATATATTTCTGAGTTTCTAAACTTTTTCTGTTTCTCTTCCATTTCTATAAAACTTCCCCAAAATTTCCATTTAATTTCTTATCCTGACGAGCGATCTAGCAAGACCTCAAAACTACAATGGGGAAATTTGATGTGGAAGGAATAACTGTACTTCCTGGGTCTTTATTTCCTTACCTATAAAATGAAGAGGTCAGTCTAGATGACTTCTGAGCTCACTTCTTTGGACCTCATAGAACAATGATCCATAGTATAGTCGTAATATAAAAAATAATCAAGATAGTAATCCTTTGGTTTTCATATTCATGGAAAGAAATTATGTATGTTATCCCACTGCTTCCTACCCTCATTCCTTTTCTCCCCACCACCACCTCTTCTCCCTATTTTCTCACTGTCTCTTTTTCCTCTCCCTCTTCCCTTACTGGCACTGAGGTTTAACAAAAGGAATGATGAAGATCAATCAAGTGATAAATAGAAAGCATCTATTTTTGACTTTCTCCTGCCATTGTCCTAGGTCCTGGACCAACAGTGGCCCACATGGTGTTTCTCCTGCCCGCCATCATTCCCATTCTCATAAGAGGCTGAGTCCCAGTGGGACAGAAAGCTTTGACTATGGACAAACATTTTGGATAATCCAAATCCAAGCACTGTCTAAAATGCATCAACAAAGCTTGCTGAATCGAAAAGCAAGAGGGAGGGAACCAGAAACCTTCAAACCTTCCATAGTCCGGCCATCCACAGTCTAAAAACTGATCCCCCTTGGCCTGGGTCCCACTTACAGGGACAGGATCACCTGGCCATTCCTGCACATCCCATCCACAAGAAAAGCCCAAATTCTGTCTGGATCCCTCCCCCAAAAAAAACTATATTGATCTTGATGGAGAGTATCAACGACTTGTTCCAACGCAGCCCAGCACAGCTGGAGGGACAGTAGCAATTTAACTCTCTTAAGATGGAGCCGAGCCCACACCTGCTGTGAAGCATCCATTAATTCACAGTCAGTATCCTTAGCCTTGCAATGTCATTCCATTCAGGGCTGTTTGCTATCACACAGGCAACCAGCTTCCAAAAGACGTGAATAGAATAATAGAATTTTAAAGCTAAAAGGGACCTTGGAGTCTGTTTAGCCCAATCCTCTACTTTTACAGATAAGGAATCAATGGAGATCCAGAGAAGGGAAGGTCTTGGTCTAAAGGAACATCACCCTTCTCATTAACTGAGTAATGATGGCCCACTCTACAGCTTTTCCAAATTCAATCCAATTTAATCTAATTCAAAATGTATTTATTAAGTTCCTACTATATGAAAGGGAACTAGGTCATTCAGAGGATGGATCTGGTGCTGGGAATCAACAAGACCTGAGTTCAAATCTACTCTCAAATTCTTCCTAATCTGTGACCCTGGGCAAGTTACTTAACTCTGTTTGCCTCACTTTCCTCATTTGTAAAATGAACTGGAGAAAGAAATTGCAAACCTCTCCAGTATCTCTGCTAAGAAAACTTCCAAATGGGTTTTCTGAAATGACTGAAAAACAACATATTCCTAGTCGTTTCCTTTTTAAAAAATGTTCAGTATAGCACTATGCTAGATAGGCAATACAAAGACAAAACAAGCAAATATACAGTCTCTACCCTCAAGGATATGATTTTAAAAAGAGGAGAATATCCACAATTATTTGAGAAGAAGGGAGAAAACATTAGGGGAAGGGAATAAATAGTTCTTACTATGCTGTGCTAAACACTTTTCTTTTTAAAGAAATAGTATCTCATTTGAATTTCACTGTGAGTTAGGTGCCATTATTACCTTCATTTTTTTACAGCTGAGGAAACTGAGTTAAATAAATGACTTGCTGAGGGTAAACAGTGAAATGGAAGGAATGAACTCAGGGCCAACTGACTAAAGACTGCGTCTTTTTATACACTGCAGCATCTAGCTGTCTCAATAAACATAAAGACAGAGATGGCACAGGACTTAAGTCTTGAAATAAAAGGCCTAAGAGGAAGGGTGAGGAAAAACACACTGGAGTGTGGAGGCCATCCTATACAAAAACTCCAAAAGGAAAGGTGGTATTACTTTAGACCAAGACCCTCCCCTCTCTGGATCTCCATTGATTCCTTATCTATAAAAGAGAGGACTGAGCTAAACAGCCCTCTAAGGTCCCTTTTAGCTTTAAAATTCTATTATTCCATTCATGTTTTTTGGAAGCTGGTTACCTATGTGATAGCAAACAGCTCTGAATGGAATGACATTGCAAGGCTAAGGAGAAGGAAGTCAACCAGTCTGGCTGGAATGCAGATTGTGTGAAGGGGAGCAATCAAAATAGTCCTGAGAGTAACCTGGACCTTGATCGTCCATGTCAAACCAAACAGTTTGTATTTTATTCTACAGGAAATAGGGAACTCCTGAATATTCTCAATCCTAGGAGAGTTGGAATCAGATTATGTTTTAGGAAGATAATCTTGGAAAAAGTGGATCAAAGGTAGCAAATACCAATATATAAATATAAATGGACTATTAATCTACACATAAGTATCCCTGAGGGGGCAAATTAATTTTAAAATGTATTATTATCATATGTTACACTGTATTTTAATTTTTTGTTAAATATTTCCCCATTTACATTTTAATCTGGTTCGGACTATATTAGAGAATGTTGAACACCATTGTGTTTGACACCTCTAGTGTGAAGGATAGACCCCAGAGCTAAGAGAAAGGAAGAAGCTAAAGTTTGTTTTTTGTTGAGTTTTTTTCATTTAAGTCCATTTTATTTTCCAGAGTCTTGATCCTACCTTCTAACCATAGTCCTTTCCTTTTTGAAAAATGTCCACTTTCTGTTAAGCTCCCTGCAGTTCACCTGTATATAAATCCTTAGGCAGAGACTCAAAGCACAGAGAAAACAACAGAGAAAAAGAGGTCTATGAAAAAAATAAAGATCCCATAGACACCAAAATATAGCAGTCCTTTTTATACTGGAAACAAAGTAGATGCCCTTCAGTTGGGGACCTGGCTAAAGAAATTATGGAATGTGTAAGGAGAAGAATTGATGAGTGTGGTGAATCCAGTGAAGTCTGGGAAGAATTGAGTAAAATTGATGCAAAGTGGAGAAAACAGAAGCAGGAAAACAATACACTTAATGACTACAACAATATAAACAGAACAAGAAGAAAATTACAGGAGCTACAGAATTATTAATGACCAGCTTGACCCTAAAGACGAGATCTTAACCTACAGAGTTGTATGGTTATGGATGAGGAATATGATAAACATAAAATCAGATTTTTTAAAATTTTGCTGAATTTTCTCTCTTTTATTGGTTTATTTGATCATTTGTTTGCTTGCTTGCATGCTTGCTTATTTATTTGTTTGTTTGCTTATTTATTTATTTGGTTGAAGTGGCTGACTTTCCGGGAGGGAGAGAGGTAATGGATATATTGGAAAATGTAGATAATTTGAAAACATAGAAATTAAAAGTTATTTTTAAGTATCACAGAATAAGGAGATAAGTTTCTTGCATTCTATCTCCTCCAAATGATTGAACATGCATAACAACTCTCTTAGCTATCCAGAGAGAAAGGGTTATATTAGAAGGATTCTACTGCTTAACCCTCTGCTAAGTACCACAATCCAAGGAGAATTTCTCTTCCTTTTAACATGAAGAAAGAAGGAATCCAGGTCCATTTGGCAGCAGAAGTCTATCTTTTCTTGCTTTGGGTAAAGAAGAGGTTTTGCCTCTCTGTTGGAAAGGACATTGGCCTCAATAAACTCAGGATATTTTTGACTCAGCCCATTACCCCCTTTCTCCCTCCTTGCACCCATTTTTTGGCTATGGTTATCTGGGGCTCTCTCCTTCCCTATTGCAAATCTAGGTTTGATGCCAGTGGCAGGAGAGCCTGAGGATGTGAACAGATGATAGGGATGATAAATGTAATGGGGAAAAAAGGCAGATATTGAAACATTAAAGTTATTTTCTTCTTGCTCTCTTCACCCAATTCCTATCTTCCCAACACCCAATGGACATCCCTGTCTCTATTCCAGCTGATATTCATATCTAGAGTGCCTTCCTCCTCCCCTCCACCTAATTAAATTCCTGATCTTTTTATTCCAACTCAAGTGGCAGTATTCTTATCAACTTCCCCTGAAATCTTACCAAACTCATTGTCATTGTTCCTGAGCAAAAAGAAGACCCAGACATACCCCATCAATAGTCCAAGGTGAAATATATAGGGACAGCCAAATATGATACATCTTAATGATAGAAATGTTGTTTCCTAGAGACTTGTGGTCCTCCATCTAACTCTTGTAGAGTCAGCCTGACCAAGTAGATAGAACCTTGGACTTAGGAGTCATGGAGACTTGGGTTCAAATGTGACCTCAGATATTTATTAACTGTGAGCTTCTAGCCAAGGTGTTTAATTTCATTTTAGGTTTAATTTTCTCATCTGCAAAATAAGGATACTATACCTGTACATACTCTGAAAACATTCAAGTAGTATACTACCATCAGTTATGATGGACTACCTTAAAGAGAAAATTAAAATATTTGTATATTTTGAATTCCCAACTGTAACATAAACTCTTAGAGAGAACTTGTGCCTCACACATCATGTGAATTAAGAGAATGTGTACTGATTGTTTTGAGGAGACTCTTATTGGGAGCCCCTTTAGTTCCCACTGGGACCGGATTGGTGAGCATTCATCTTTACCTTGCTCAGTCACAGACCCTCCATCCCAGTCCCTCACCATCTTTATATTATAGTGCTGTGAGCACACCCTCCCTGTTCTTTCTCCTCTGCCTTCAAATTTTAATTCTGAGGACTCTAATGAAATCAACACTAATGTTGTTGGGATGGCCAAGCCAATCAGCTGTTCTGTGATTCTGTTCACCACTTAATCTGACTTATTCACTGATAAAATACTATTCCCTGATCTTCCCTTTCCTTTATGTGTGGTCTTTTCCCTTTAGAAGATAAGCTCTTTGAGGTCAAGGACTGTCTTACTTGAATTTGAATCCCTAGTACTTAGCAAATCCTTTCTCATTTCACTACACATTCATTCATGCAGTCTTCTAGGCCTTGGAATTCCAATGTTTTGAAACATTATTCTCCTAGTCACTCAGCCCCACCAATGGAGATGGCCTTGATTCAAAAGCTTTATTTAGAAATGCTTATTACAATGGTGGGGGGGGGGATCTTTTCATTTCGCCTATAGACCTATTATTCAAAGGAGACCCTCTTGGAATCTGAATCTATCAGCTGTGATGTAGAAACATTGTAATTTTGGAGGAAAATTCCTAAAAGGGAGAAGAATTGATTTTTTAATCAGGAGAATATAATACTCTTCCCAGTTTGGCTTGATTAAGTTGAGGATGTTCTTTGCATTTCTCTTTTAGGTGGTACACTGGATAGTGTACCAGCCCTGGAATCAAGAGGATCTGAGTTCAAATACTTGACATTTACTTGCTTTGTGACCTTGGGCAAGTCACTTAACCCCGATTGCTTGGCATCCAGAGTCATCTCCAGTCCTCCTAATTCATATCTGGACATTGGATCCAGATGGCTCCAGAGGAGAAGGTGAGACTGGTGACTTAGCATAGCACTCACTCACCCAAAACCAATACACTTGTCATGGCATCACCTCCCTGGATGGCATGGTCTTCTTTGAGAATGAAGGACAAACATTGTCATCATCATTTCCATCAAAAAGGAAAGAATTATTCTTGCTTTATCCCCTATCCTGTTAAGAATACCTTTAGAGGACACTAGTCCAATTCAGTCCAACATGATTACTAAGTTGAAGGCACTATGATGGGCACTGGTGATATAAAGATTAAATGAAAAAGTCTGCACATTCAAGTTCCTTCCTAGGGATGAAAAACCTTTGAGTGGACTGCTGAGTTGGAAGTGAGAGTGAAGTCCTAGGGTTCCAGTGGAAAAACTTGACCCTTTTAACTCCCTAGTGGCAGGCAAGTGAGAACAATGAAAGGCCATAATCCTCTGGTGAAGGGGTGAGGGAAGCCCTTTTCCCACTTGGTGTGATGTAGTTTAAAATTTGTGTTTCTTCTGTCTCCATGGTATTCATTCTTTCCTGATTATAGGTGAATAAGTACTGAGATAGAGAACCCTGTGGGCTACTAAAGCCAGAAAAACCATTAGAGGTCCAGGAACCCATAATCCATAGCTAAGTCTGTCAGCAGCTGAGTCAAATGGACAGTGAGCCATGAGAAGGAACCTGCTTGGAAATTGTCCTGGATATTGCATAGTAATGAGTTGTCTGTTAGCTATGCTGCAATCAAAAATGACCTTGATGGCAGGATTATCTTCTAGTGACTTCTTTAAGTTGGAGAAAATTTTGATGACCACTTTAAAGATCAGAGAATGGTTAATGCAATGTCTTTGTTCTTTTGTCATTGCTATACTTCCCCAGTACATATCCCTTTGTAAGGTTAATCAGTGATCATTGATATTAAAGAAGTATCACATGATTAAAATTCGATTGAGAGGCTTATAACTGGTGAAAATCAAGGAGATATTAACTGGTATTGATATTAGGGAGTCATGAAAAATAGTATTAAAAGAATGATCCCAATCCCCAGTTTACCACTAGAATCCTGAGAGAAAAATGAAGTCTTGCTCTGGGACTCAATATCACCAGTACTCAAGGAGTAGAAAAATAAGTCCTGAACCTAGGGGGAGAAACTATATACATATATATGTATATGTATAGAGTTCACAATGAAATGCTGCTTGGCAGGAAGAATGTTTGGCTAATCTCAAAATGCAGATACATTTTCAAGCCCTGGGAAGAGGTGACATGATTACAAAATATAATGAGTTACAATGCAAATGTTTGATTGAATTAAGTTAAATTTTGGTGCACCGTGGTATCACAGATGACCCTTATGCCCACACTTAATAGTTAGCATTTATAAAAGCACTTTGAAATTGGCAAAGCATTTCACATAGCCTCAGATGATCCTCATATCAACCCTCTTAGGTAAGTGTTATATTTATGCCTGTTTGCAAAATAAGGAAACTGAGGTTGACAGTTATGACTAACCCAGAGTCACACTATTAGGAATCTGGATTTAGGTCTTCCTGATTCCCAAGTCCACCACTTTATACACTGTACAATTGCTAAGAATCTCCATCAAAGAGGTAATTACTCTGGAACTAGAAGTATATGGCCCTCGAACTGAGCATTTAAGAGCTGAAGGAGATTTTAGAGATGATCTTGTCCCACCTTTCCATTTTATAGAGGAGGAATCTTTTGCTTAGATTGGTTAAGTGAGTTACAAGAGATTCCATAGCTAATTAGCACCCAGAAGCCATTCCAAGTTCAATGGCTTATTCTGTGACTCTGACATCTGTCCATGTAAGTATCCCTGTGGTCTCTTGTGATCTTCATTTCCTACAGTTAACATTCACAGCAACTTCTGATCACTCTCTTAGCCGACATGGAGCCTTGACCCTGATCCCCTTTGAGAAAGTGCTGGCTAATTTTCCAAATTATATCTGATGGATACAGACCCTAGTAGACTTCTGCCTGAACTTTGGACCCAGGGGTGAAGTACAAGCACCCTCTCCATTAAGTGAGCCATTTTCCATTCGCTCAATTAATGCTCCTCTATCAGACCATCTATAGAGATGGGGCTAAGTGAATGGGCAACAAGGTCTCAGCCCATTTGAATTCCAGACTCTAAAAAGAATCTAAACAAGAATCTTTGACTCTTCATCAAGACATACACTATTTTTTCCATTGCTCTACCTGGGACCAATGAGAAGTTACATAGACATAGAGTGGAATTCACAATAGGAACATCTGGGATGCATTGCCTCCTCACCTCTACTTAGCAGAAGCTTCCTTAAAAGCACAGTTCAGTCATCACTCCCCATAACATATCCTTCCTGCTTCCCCAATTAGCACACCCTTCTTTTCTCAGTATTACTGCCTATTACTTTATATGTACTTTATATATATATGCATACTTTCTATTAACCTATATGAGTTTATATTTATACTCTTTTAGGAAAATGAAAGCTCCTTGAAGCCAGAGATTGTTTTTGCTTTTATCTTTGTAGTCTCAGCAATGAGCAGTGTCCTGGAGAAGATAGTAGGCACATAATAAACGTTTGTTGAGTCAAATAATTGAATTGAGTTAGGAAATATGTTTCATCCCCATCTTCCTATTCCATCCTTCCTAGGATAGACAATCTTGGAGCTTGTCACCAACACAACCACACCTATCTTAATAATATAACATTCACCTCTCAGGTTGAACCAGGTTTCTCTACCTCAAATCTTCCTTGTTCCAATTGATTTTCCATTCATCTGTCAAAGTAATATTCCTAAAGTGCAGGTCTAGCCATGTCACTCAATAAACTTCAGTGACCTCCTATTAACTCTCAGATCAATTATATACTTCTCTATTGGACATTTTTAGTTCATGACAACTTCATCCTTTCTAAATTTTCTTTCCCCTCTATGGGTCAATTATACTAGTCTTTTTTGTTCTATTCCTCACACAAGGCATTCAATCTCTGTGCTTTTGTGCACAATCTCTACCCTGCTTTGTAGATCTGCTCGCCACTACCTCTCAAACTTCTGGTTTCCTTCAAACCTTGGCTTAAGCATTTCCTTCTGAAGACCATTCCCTGTCCCCTTGACTACGAATGACTCCCCCTTTAATGTTACTGTCTACTCTATGTATCTTAAATTAACCCATTTATATTACTATTGTCTCTCTCATTGGAATGGAAGTCTCTTGAGGGCAGGAGATATCTTTCCTTTTCTCTTTATATCTCTCCAGCACTTGACACAACACCCAAGGCCATTCCAAGAGACATAGACAAAGGACAGTAGCTTTGTACTATCCCACATTTAGAGGAAAAAAAATTGAAATAAAATTAAGTTTAAATGTATTTCAAACTTTAGTCTTTTAGAGAAATGGCAGCTTGGAAAGTATGTAAAATAGAAAATGTAGATAGTCTGATCTGACCTATAATAATAATAGTTCACATTTATTTAGCTAGAGTTCTCAAGTTCTCATAGTCCATTGTCTCCCTCAATAATATTATAAAGTAGGTATTATCATTATTTTCCCCATTTTCACAGACTCAGAGAGGTTAGGTAAGTTGCCCACAGTTACACAGCTAGAAAGTTTTGAATTGGGGTTTGTATTACTGGCCCTCATTCAATGTCCTCCACAAGATATGTTTGAAGTGCTGGTGGGAGGTAAGGAAATGGTAGGATGATTGATCGAAGGAAGTTGGTAAAGACGTTTCTTCTTCTCAACCTCCCCGCCTCCATCCTCCTCCCCATTATCACCTATGCGCACTGGCAGCCAGGATAAGCATCCCCTCACTCAAATCCAATCCCCCTGCTGCTCATGTCTTCACTTCCCTGATATCATGGACCTCTCTGAGTAAGGACGACAAATATCATCATCATCACGAGGATGATCAAGTTGCCTAATTCCTTCTCCCAACTAGTCCCAGATTTTAGGCAGTAATTGGAAAATGATATTTGCCTAGAAAATCAAGAGAATCAAGGGAAGAGATGAATATTCCTTCCCAAACTATTGGCTTTTATTCTGCAGGGCAAAGTTTTCTCTGGGAATTCTAGGAATTGTGGGACATGACAACTTTTGGAAAAGATTCAATGGAAAATAAATCTCAAGATATCCATGCAGGGATCTATTGCTTTAGATCAGAGGTATAGAAACCTTTGGTGGAGCTGACTTTATCATGAATGGATCAAGGATGCTAGGAACCATCATTCTCCTCAATCCTCACTAAAAGGAATGTGATTTCATTTTCTCCGATGCCTTTCGATGTCCTGCATGAGCAAATGAAGACAAGTCATTCTTTCCATTCTGGAATAATGATCCCCCCACATTTCCAGTTGAAAATGCTGTTTCAGAAAACTCTCTGTAATAACAAAGAAGTCACTGATGACTGATGAGTTTCTGAAGTCTCCATTATTAGAAGCTTCTGGAGAAATAACCACATTCTCCTTTTCTAAAACCAATAAGAAATTGTTGTAGTAGTGGCACTTAAGGAATGGTCTTCATCACTATATTCTGATGTTCCATTTTCTGGGTTTCTGAATCCACTGCCATGTTGGTAAGGGATATATTTACCTTTCTATATTCAAAGAAAATGATGCTTCTAAGACAAGGGTATGTTATTTGTATGTAAGTCATCTATTTGGCTAGTTATGCTCCCTTTCCATTTTTTTAAGTTAGTGATGTTTATTAATAGCTGGCCTGTCCTTTGCCACCAAATTCCTCTAATTCTCCCATCTTAGCTTCTTCTGTAGACTCATGGCCAAGGTCTAAGTTCAACCCAATTTCCAGGAAGAAAAAGTACAAGAATTCTGAGCCTTGGGACTCTGAAGGTCCTGCAGGATCTGACCTTGTGTTCAACTTCGAATAAATGAGACCCTTCATTGTCCCCTAGGCTTCAGTCTTTACCTTAGTTTCCTGACTCCAACCCAAGTTCTTCAAAGAGTGAATTTTTGCTAGCAGCAGCCCTCCCACAAACTGGAATATGGAGCTTCTATGATTGGATCCTTATCACCTGCTGCCAGATTTCCTGGATGCTAACCACCTGCCTGTTTGACCCTCTGCATCCTAACTGCTGCCAGATTTCTCTGGTATTATATAGATGCCTCCCTGCTGAGATATCTGCCTATTGCCTCCTGGACCACTCTACAAATGATGGACCACCTGTCTGGACTTCCTCTTCTTTCTGTATCTGAGACCTTCCCCACCACCTGCCCTGCTTGATTCTTGGTTCTGCCTCCTCCCTAGATGCCTTCCTTCTCCTTCTCATCTGCCCTGCCAAAAATTTGAGCCCCAGTTTTGACAAGATCAGGGTTCCAAGAAGAAGGAAGCTTCCTGAATTGGGACTTCATTCTGAAGGGCTAGTTCATAT
Organism: Macrotis lagotis; assembly: GCF_037893015.1. NCBI lineage: Eukaryota > Metazoa > Chordata > Mammalia > Peramelemorphia > Peramelidae > Macrotis > Macrotis lagotis. Next base: position 60,086,064 of record NC_133661.1, read on the forward strand.
AAGCTGACATCATTCTTTGCTCTTAGCCTCACTGCCTGTTTCCAAGGAAACAGCTGTGAAGTCATAGATCTCCCTAATGAAAGCTCAGGGTAGGAGGAGAACAGACTGTGGCAGGAAGCAATAGCACCTCTCTGTTCAATAGCACAAGTGACAGTGTACATTAGGAAGCAGGGAAGATTTCCCCTTGTCAGAGTAAGCAGCCATCTATGTGGCACAAGGGGAAGATGCCCTCCAAAACATGCCTCCCTCTCTGCCTATTGTGATGCCTACAATTACAGCCTCACAGCCCCATTTCCTTGGCTCTTTTCATCCTTAAAGAATCTCCTCTGAAATGCATCCACAGAGCCAGAATTGCATGTGTGTGCACATGTGCACACAAACACACACACACATTATAAATGTGTATCAGGCAAGTATATATACAAATAAGTATGAAGATGTATATATGAATGTATGTGTTAATGTGTGTATACACATTTACACATACATACATACTTGGACTGTGGTCACATTTTAAATTTTATTTGAGAAATAGTCTGGCAACATGCAGGTATATAATTAGAAAAGAAAAGAAAGGAAGGAAGGAAGGAAGGAGGAAGGAAGGGGAAGGAGGGAAGGGAGGACAGAGGGAAGAGAGGAAGGAGGGAAGAGGGAGGAAGGAGGGAGAAAGAGAAGGAAGGAAGGAGGGAAGGAAGGAAGGAAGGAAGGAAGGAAGGAAGGAAGGAAGGAAGGAAGGAAGGAAGGAAGGAAGGAAGGAAGGAAGGAAAGAAGGAAGGAAGGAGCGAAGGAAGGGTGGAGAGAAGGAAAATAAAAACCACAGAAAAATTATCTAGTGGAAGACAAAGAACAGAATTGTCTTTACTTGTTTGTTGTTCATTAATTGAATTCTGGCTGGTTAAAGGCCAGAGGTTGAGAAAAGATTTTGAAACATGTTTATGGAAATCAAGAAGATCTGCCTTCAAATCCATCTGAATCATTTTACCTATCTTAACCAACTGCCACAAGTAGGCAAACTAGCTCAGCTTCAGTAGCAATGCAAACTAAAGGAGAGATAGGAGGCAAAAAGAAGGGAAGGTAAAGTCATCATAACCACCTTGACCACCATCTCCCTTCAAACCTTAATAGAGATAGTCCAGGACCATCCCCAAGAAGTTTGATAATATCAATGTGTATATCTCAGTGACAAGAACTACCACTAGTCAGAAATAAGAAATTATGTGGAGGAGGGTCCCAACTTTCTTACCACCAGCAGCAACAACTGCTAACCAACTTCCACCAACAGGCATCTCCAAGAACACCTGATATGATTCTAGACTAACCAGCATAACCATCATAGAGAAAAGCAACTCCTGTTGAGAAAGATCAAATTATTTCTACCAACTGTTAAATACCTACTACCTATAGGGCAGCCAAACCAACCTAAATGAAGTAGTGAGGCACCCTGAGAAAGCTACAAGAGTGTAATGTGCCATCACTAATACAACCTTGGGTATCATCTCTCAAAATCTAATGACAATCCAGGACTCTAAACCCCAAAGCCTTGGGTTCTAGCCCAATAACCTCAACCATCACCTTGGCTATAGTTAAGTACCTGGCAACCGATCCATCCTGCAGTTGCTGCAACTATAGTTACTGAAGATTTAGATAAAAAGTTCTTGCCACAATGTCCTTGGAATTGTTAAATTGTTCAATTTCAGAAACTGATTTAAATTTATCAATGGAAAGTCATGACTATGTGATTTTCAAGTGTACCCTGAGTATCATGAGACTTTTCCATCTGACTTACAGCTGAAACCTTCCATGAGTGTTGTCTGCTCCAATAGAATGTGAGATCCTTGGAAGAAAGGGCAGTCTTACGTTTTCTGTCTGTATTCTCAGTACTTTGCTTATGATAAGTATTTAATAAATTCATTTCATTTCATTTCATTCATTCATTCAACAACCTTTCTCAATTCTGTCATCTCTACAATGGGTATAAGCTCTAGTTACTAGAGGTATAACCTCTAGTACTTGCTTCCTGAAACTATTTTGATATAACCTATAGAAATCACTTCCCAAGTTTTAACATAAGGTGCCATGTAAAAGTCAGATATTATTATTATTTATTTCACAATTGGAAGCAATTTTTAATTTTAATTTTCTTTTTAAAAATTTATTTAGTATTTTATTTTCCCCAATTTGATTATTTCATAATTTTTTATGTATTTTTAGATTTATAATTTAAGACACTGAAAAAGAAAATGGAACCAGGGAAATCCTTGAGATTGAGAATACTTCAGTTCATATTAGCCAGCATTTTATAGAAAAACAAAAGGAAATTTGTTAATTAATTCTTTAAACAAATGTGGGGTCCAGAATAGGGTCAGAGAAATGAAATTGGAAAGGACCAGAACATGGAAATATATGAACATAATGCAAGCAAAAGCTTCCCAATTGATCTCCCTGCTTCAGCTCTTTTCTCTAATCCCTCCTTTCCATAATTGTCAAAGTCAGCATCTTAAAGAAAAGTTCTGACCATGTTGCTTCCCTACTCTGTAAGCTCCAATGGTTCCATATTGTTTCTAGGATCAAATCCAAATTCTTCTGTTTGAAATTTCCTACCAACCTTTCCAGGCTTCTTACTCATGATTACCCATCATTCACTCTACCATTCAGCAATACTGGCCACTTCGCTCTTCCTCCAAACCCTGTAGTTCATTTCTTGTCTCCACATCTTCGAACTTTTTGTCAGGTCTGGAATGCCTGCCTTCCTTATTTTTGCCTGGTGGAGCTCCTATAATTCCTTCAAGCTCATCTCAAGGGCCACCTCCTACAGGAAGTCTTTCCAGATTCCCTCAACTATTAGTGTTCTTTCTGCTCTTAAATTGTCATGTGTATATACCTCTGTGTTTACATGTTACATACTATGCTATTGCCCTGCAATCAAGGTAAACTCCATAAAATCAGGAAAAAAAACCATTTCATTATCTAGAAAATACAATGCACTTTATAAATGCTTTTTGGATTGGATTAGAAGGAAGGATATAACATGAGCTATAATAATAATAAATAATAACAACAAAAAATCATAACAGCAATGCATTTCCTTTGGGAAGCTTCAATGCCTAGAAGTAGTTTGTCATTTATTTTAACTAGGTGGAACCTCATTAAAAAAACCCCAAACCCAGCTTCCAAGGTTAGAGAGTCAACTAGGTGGTACCACCGTGCATACAGAACTGGACCTGGAGTCAGAAAGACCTGAATTCAGATGCTGCTTCAGACACTACTAACTGCATGACCCTAAGCAAGTCATTAAACCTCTACTGCCTTCAGCTTTTTCAACTACAAAATGAGGATAATAGCAAGACATATCTTTCAGGGATATTATAAAGATCAAATAGATAATATGTTTAAATGCTTAGTATAGTGCCTGTCAGGTAGGAGGCATTATAAAAATGCTCATTTCCTCATTCATTCCTCTATCCACTTATATATTTAGTTGATCTATCAGGGCAGATGTCGCCTGGCTTCTCCCTGGTTGCAGTGTATAGAAAAGATCCCTTGAGTTCTGGCCTGAGATTTTCAATTTAATGAGTAAGAATTATAGTCATTGGCTAAGGAGACTCATAGTCCTCTTCTGGCCAGGTTGAGTATAAGAAAATAGAGGTTGTCAGCAGAGATAACTTGAAGGACCCTTAGAGATCACTTCAAAAAACCGCTCATTTTTTCAACCCATGGAAATACTAAAGAGCCTTATTCCAAATCCTACTTTTATAGACAAATCAGAATCCCAGGGCTAGGCTACCCCACCCCCCCAAGGTTCTACAGATACTGAAGGGTCAAGGGTGATTCTCTATGCCATTAACTCAAGACCTCATTGATCTACTTCCCATACAAGATTATTGGTTGCGCATCAATTTAGTCCACCAGCCTTAAGTCATTTATTTACTAAGGTGGTTCAGTAATTATAATGAACACAAGACATCACACACATACACACACACACACACACATACACACACATACACACATACACACACACACACACACACACACACACACACACACACACACACACAGCTGTGACTTACTCTCAGATAACAATGCTCTCTTGATGGGTAGGTTGCAGGAAGGCCAGAATAGCCATAGCTCTAACATTTTCTCCCTTATTCCTTTTCAGGAGAAGCTTCAATTCTTTCCAGGAGAGAAACAGGAGGTTTGGACCAGAAGTTTGGTCACTCTGCTCTTTTCAGAAGAGCTATGGGTTAGAATGCTCTCTATGTGATCCTTTAAATATTATTAGTCTCAGGAATATAATTTTCTGTAAACTTCTATTTCTAAATGGGGAAAGGAGGACAGTTCCACAATGAATTCACATAGTTAATAACAAAGAAATCAATTTGTCCAATTCAATTGCAAAGCCTAAGTCAAAGGAAGTCTACATAGAAAAATACATATCATGAAATGTCAAATGAAGAGGCTCTCAGGTAAATTATCTCAAACAGGGGAAAGTCTCACTTCTACCCAAAATGGGAAATTCTTCTAAATGTCTAGTGTAATAATCTGAAAATGAAAACATGATGGAGGCTTTCAACTTCTCTCATGTCAACTTCTTTCCAGTCTTTTCTTTTCCTTCAACAACCTGAAGTGGGGTTGACATCATTCTCTCTTGAAGCCAGAAGCACCTAAAAAAACTGAAATTCTAGAAGAAACTCAAGAGACCTGATATTCTCCCTAGTTCTCACCTACTCTGCCCATCTTTTTTACAGTCATTGAATTCAATCAATAGAAAAAGGATCCTGTTTCAAAGGACTTGGGAACTACAATTCTGAACTTCCATTAAATTCATACAGAGTCCAGAGAAAAGAGGACCCAAGCATAGAGAATATAGGTCACTCACAGATTCAAGTTGCTATAAGCCTTTTTTTCACCCCTATTGATGGGTGCTCACCAAGTTTCCCTTAAACATATTGAATTTGTTCCATCTGAACCTGACTCATGATAGGGACACTAATGCTAGAGGAACTAGGGGTACCTCAAAGATACCAGTGAGAAAATGGGAATTCCAAAATCATAAGAGATCCTCCTCTGACCAAGTAGAGGATGAGAGAAAAAACCTGACCAAAGTCAAAGCTGAAGCCTCTCTTCCCATATTGGGAAAGTATCTTGATATCCCTGCTTTGGTCATGACAGTTCAAATGCAACCTTCTGAATATCACTTAAGTCTTCCCTTCTAAGTTTACCTTCCTTTATTTATCGCAGTTCCTTCTCAGGAATTTAAACTAAAAATCCATACTTCCTCAAATTTCTGAAAATAAATTCCTTCTCAATTAACTTGATAATTTATAAATCATCTCTAGGGCATGACAAATTTCTTCTGGTCTACTTAAACACAATTCTTTTGCATAGTCTAAGTCTATTAGTGATTGATTGAGCCATATATTCACCTAATTAAATTATCAAAGTTACAATGAGGTGGGGTGGTTTGGATCCTTATGTGTAAATGAAGAAACTGAGGTTTAGTTTCAGACTTGTCCATAGACCTTCACTTCATAGCAGAGGTAAAACTAGAATCCAACTTTTCTAACTCCTGATATCAGGTTTCTTCTGTTACACGCATGAAAATGGAATTCAGATTAAAGTGTCCCTGATCAGATTGTAGAAAATCTCATCACACAAGACTCCATTTCCCTCCTCCATACCTTTGTCATGACTGGAAAGGCCTCCCTCCTCACTTGTGTCTCTTGATATTCCTGCTTTGGCCATGACAGTTCAAATGCAACCTTCTGAATGTCACTTAAGTCTTCCCTTCTAAGTTTACCTTCCTTATACTCTTCCTGTGGTGTATGTACCCATTTATTTGCATTGATTTCTTCTATTTTTATGTGTAAGATCCTTGAGACTAGGGACCATTTTTGGTCTTCTTTTCTTTCTTTGTAAGTTCTGCATTTAAAAGTGCTTGTATGTAGTTAATAAATGTTTATTGATGAATCATCTCCTTGTAGATTCCAGTTAAGGTTCTTCCTTGAAAGGTTCTTTGTTCTTTAGTTTTACTAATCTAATACAACTTTTATGTCTTTAAAAAAATCCAGAGAAGGGGAAAGGATTGCTATTTATTTTATTTGGAAAACTGCCTCCCATCCCAGGAGAACAAGAAAGGATGTGCACAGTGATGCTTATTCCCTCTAGCTTGGGGGGGGGGGAGGGGGAAAAAGTAGGTTTGCTATTAATCTGACAAGTTGTTTCCAACTGCTGCTAACATGTCATTAGAAGGATATTCCTAAACCACACATCAATCTAGCTGACATCTGTCATACTATGTAGATCATATATATGCTTTCTCTCTGATTTTTTTCTTCTCATAAAAAAAGACTGCAAACATTCTTTCCTTGCTCATGGGTTTGCATAAGAAAGAATCATTGACTTATTTCCAAGCTGAGTTTTCATGCCAATAATACCATCAAATCCCAAGTCACTCTCCACATCCCTAACCAAGCATTGACAATTCTTAGAAGGGAGGAGAGAAACAGGCGTAATGGAATTCAGTTACCAAGTCACTCTTCTGTGACTATTGTCCCAGCTAATTTTCCAGGGAACTAGTGCTTCTTCTGTGTTCTCTTCACCTTCCAGGGAAAAGTAATAGATCCCTGAACAGAATGTTGAATGAATGTCTTTACCACTTGAACTGAATTTAGTCCTCCTTGGTAAGGTGCATGAATTTGTAGTCCCTTGTTTTTTTCTTTTTCATCCAGACACCAATTCCTCTTAGTCCTTATCACTTCCAGATGTTTGCACAGCTGGCCAGCTTATTTCCTTGCATCCCAACCACATACCATAGTATTTTCTTTGCATGAGAATGTTAGAGGTGAAAAGGAAGCTGGGTATTCCGAGTGTGTTAGCTGAAAGACTCATCCCTCATTCCCCAAAATTCAATTTGGGGAATTAAAGGCCTTTGCCTGTCCAGGCTAGATCAACACAACCAAAATGGAAGTCAGTCTCAAGTGTGGGGCAAAAGAGTTAACCAGGAGAACCATCTTTAAGATTCTGATTCTGCTTTCTGGGAAAGAACCCCCTCTACATGGTGCTGAAGCCAGAATCATGAGCGGATGAGGGAGAATTGGTATAGTATCTTGCAGATGGTTTTATTATGCAGGAATTGGTCTTTGGTGGATTTTACCATAACACAAAGCAGCCTTGCCCGAGGGAGAGGAAGGGAGTCCCAGGTCTCTCCTCTGTATCCATCCTTTGGTTGGTGTTGCCACAAACTTCTCCACTCTGCTTGTGTTTTGTCGTCTGTTTATCATTTTCTCAGAGCATATTCCCCTTTTACAGCCAGAGCCCAGTATCTCATGCTTCACTGTAATTCAGATGTCAGTGTGGATTGAAGCCATTCCCCAGAGTGTGAGCATTTGAACTGGCAGAGAGTAAGTGAGGGCTAATGAACACACATACTTATTTTATCAGGATTGCCCTGTATCATTTGTCAGAATGCACCATCTCATGAATGCCACCCACACCTCATCTGGGTATCTCTGGAGAGCCTGATCAGGGTGCAGGAAGATATCCAGGACTTGAGAAAATAAAGGGGAGAGAGACAGAATTCCTGAAACCTGATGCATACTTTTGTCTGAGAAAAGACAAAATGACTCAATTATGAGACAGCTCAAATATCATCTTTTGACATCAAGGGACTCAATGGTTCTAGGAAGTTTCAAAATTGATAAGCATTGTTCATGGTACAAGTTGCTGTATAGCTTGTGTTAATATCCATGGCCTCTTTGAATCCATGTGGATTTGAATCCATGTGGCAAGTTGCCCAAGGAAAAAAAAAAAAGTGAAACATTTTCTGAAACCAATTGGGGTATGATTTTTCCATTAGAGCAATAGTAAATGGTTTAAATCTTATACCAGTTACTATGAATACCTTATAGGTTTCATGTTGAGATAGGCATGGATTCTATTTTTTCTAGACTACATCCGCACCAAGAAAATTCAAAGACTTAGAAAGTCTCTGAGGAGTAGCCCCGAAATATGTTATGGCTCATCATTCAGAAAGATTCGAAATGGGCAGACACGGCATCCAAAAGAAGGCAGAGAAATGAGAAGGAAATGGCCTCAAAGATAAAGGACTATGTCCATAACCACCTCCATTCTGATAGGGTTTGCAATCATTGAGGTTTTTCTTCTGCCCATGCTGAGCTTCAAACTCTACTCTTAATACCTTCTAGGAAGCTTCTGAGACTTTGCCCCTTTGAGACTGGAAAATAGTTGGAGCTAGAGTCAGGATGATCTTATTTTAAATCTGGTCACAGACACTTACTTGCCGTGTGACTATGGGGAAAGTTACAAAACTTCCATTTACCTCATTTCCCTCGACTATAAATGAAGATAATAATTGCACTTAGCTGCCAGGCTTGTCTTGAGGATCAAATGAGAGATTATTTGTATTGCTTTTTTGCACAGTCCTTAGTATAAAGTAGGTACCTAATAAATTGTTTTCCCTTTTTTCCTTCCTTTCTTCTTCCCTTCCTTTCTCCCCCCCTCCCTTTATGGCTTTCTTCTTTATTCCTTCCTTTTTTCCTCCCCCCCATTCCTTCCTTCCTTTCTTCTTCCCTCTCTTTTTCCCTTCTTTCCTCTCTTCCTTCTCCCTCCTTTCCTATGAAATCCTACATAGTCACTGGTTCAATGATGAGGGGTAACCATCATGGCTATATATTGGGCAGGTTGTTAAACCCCCATTTCTTGCTTTTTGGTGATGATAAAGTATCTATTAAATGCTTTCTATATGTGAAACACAAACTGAGATTCCCTAGACTGAGAGGTAGGGTGCTGATAGCTGGGGCAAAAAGCCAAGGCTAATCTGGACTTACAGCCTTCTATCTCCAGGTAGATTGGGAAGTGGTTTGGCTTCATTGGTTCCATCTTTGGGTGTTAAGAATGTTGTGTCATGTACTTCTTTACCCAGAAGTTAAACTTTCAATCTCTCATCTCTCCTTTTTCTAACTACTGTTTTGTGATTATGTGATTAGTCTAGTTTGGTTATGAGACTCAGAGAGGAAAAGAGCAGGAAGGATCATAGACATAATTGAAGTAAATAAGAATCTAAACTGTGTAAAAAACACCTGGAGTTAATATAAAAGGCAATTTAGAGCCTGAATTCTGGGTCCTACCATCCATTCTGATTAATTCCCTTTGTTGGCATTGCCTAGCCCAGTTATAGATGAAGAATACTTACCTGCTTTCATCCCTTTCTTTCTGCCCTTTAAGGAAATTCAAAAGGGTGATGTACTTGCTTATTTCTTGCTGGAGCAAAGCATACTTTTTTAACTTTTTTTTTTCTTTTAAATTTTTCTTTCATTGGTCTGTGTTTTCTTTTTCAACATGAAGAATATGGAAATGTTTCGCATAATTGCACATGTATAATCTATATCAAATTGCTTGTCTTCTCAAATAGAGAGGAGAGAGAGAAAATTGGAACAAAATTAAAAAGAAACATGTTAAATTTTTTGTTTACATGTAATTGAGGAAAAAATAAAATAAAACAAAATTTTAAAAGAGTTTTTAAAAAAGAGTTTCTTGCTGATTACTATTGTTTGGACCTTGATAAGCATGAAAAGAATAGAGTTTGAAAGGCTATACTATTTAAGGCCCTGAGACTTTGGTTTTTCCAGATGATGATAATAATGATGTTTGCCCTTCGTTCTTTTTTTGATTTATATTTTATTTATTTAAGGCAATGGGTTAAGAGTGACTTGCCCAAAGTCACACAGCTAGGCAGTTATTATGTGTTTGAGGTCAGATTTGAACTCAAGTACCCCCTGACTCCAGGGTCGGTGCTCATCCACTGTGCCACCTAGTTGCCCCTCTGCCCTTCATTCTCTTTTTTATTTTTTTTTTTAGTTTTTGCAAGGCAAATGGGGTTAAGTGGCTTGCCCAAGGCCACACAGCTAGGTAATTTATTAAGTGTCTGAGGCCAGATTTCTGCCCTTCATTCTTGAAAAAGACCATAACATCACGGAAGTGATGCTGTGACGAAGTGAATTGGATTTGAGTGAGGGGAGCTATGCTAAATCATCAGTCTCACTTTCTTCTCTGGACTCCTCTGGAGTCTTCTGGTTCCAGTGACCAGATATAAATCAGGATAATTATAGATGACCTTGACCACCAGGTACTTAGGACTAAGTGACTTGGCCAAGGTCATACAGCTAGTATGTGCAATGTATCTGAGGCCAGATCTGAATTCAGGTCATTCTGATTCCAGTGTTAATCCTCTATTCACTGCACCACTTAGCAATCCCAAATGTAAGTGGTGGGATTGGAAGTTGGAAGCAAAACAAGTATTTACTGATTGCAAAAATAATTTTTTTTAAAGTTTGAGACAATTCCATTGTAAATGATGCCAGAGCAAGGGATAATAGTCCTAAATCATACTACCCATTAACAGGAGGGTTTTAGTACATTGGGCTGATCCTAACTGGATTATTTATGGGGAGAAAATGAAAAGGAATTATAAAATATGTGAAAGCTTGAATATATTGTGAATGAGATGTTATACTCCAAAGAACCCTCCAGCCTCTGGGGGCCTCATTTTGGGTGTCTGAGAAGTAACAACAGAAAACTGCTACCCTAGATAGTGAAAATTGTTTTTCTTCTTGCCTAAAATCTCTTCTTCCTGTCCTTTTATGGACATTGCCACACCCCTAAAACCAATGGTCTCTTTTTGATTTAGTATTCCTTCATAGAAGAAAATACTGAGCATTTCCCTGTCTATGACATCAGAGATAGATATCTAATTAAACTTGACAAAACTTTCTTTGAACTACCATAGGAGCTGACTTAGTATAAAGGTGACTTTAAGATGCCATAGTGAGACATTGGGTATTGAGTCCCTGGTCTGGATGTCATATGTTGAGTACCTTTATGGACTCCCTCATCCTTTCCCCAGGTGAGCGTTGAAGGGGAAGGAGAAAAGGGAGATAAGGAAGTCAAGGATGACAAGTTCTCCAAGATCCCCATGTACTCCAAGGTCTCCATTTATTGAATCACATACCAGTGCTTAAATATCCTTCCCAGTCTCTAATCTACTCCCACTCCTATGACACTTAGTAAAAAAAGACTCTGATGCTCAAGGACAGCAGGTGATAAAGATTCATGGTACTCCCATACACAACAGTCCCTAACAGTTGGGCTCTTCAAAGGATCATTGTTAACTCCACCCCATCCAACCCCCTAAACTCTCTCTCACACACACACACACACATACACACACACATACATACACACACACAAACACACACACACACACACACACACACACACACACACACAAACGCACATCCTTCCTTCTTTCACATGACCTAAAGATCAATGCTCTGGGAAACCCAGCAATAGATCTGGTGGTCAACTCCTTCATTGGTTCTACTCTTGTGTCCAGGGTGTTTTGCTGTATACACTTAGTCTCTCTTCTATGTCATGAGGTTATAGAAAGTTTGTTGATTTAGGTCTCACTGCTCTATGTAATTCATTTATTTTTTTAAAAGCCTCTCTGAGTCTGGTCATTATGTTAAGGACTGGAGCATAGACCTTCTCATTATATCCATACACTCCTAGATCTATGGATGAATAATAAGAGGCTGCTCGTAAGAGACAGTGAGGATGCAGTCCTTAGAACATACCTAAGATGATGCCCCTGATATTAACTCATATGAAAATCTGCTAAGCTCATTTCCAGAAATGTGTGATAATATGGAATGGAGGGGTGCTATGGAGTCAGGAGTACCTGAGTTCAAATTCGGCCTCAGACACTTAATAATTACCTAGCTGTGTGGCCTTGGGCAAGCCACTTAACCCCATCACCTTGCAAAAACTAAAACAAAAACCAAAAAAAAAAAACCAGTTCATCAGTACAAAAACTAGCTTCACAAAGGGGGGGGGCAGGCAAACTTCTTTTGGGAGACAGATATGATTTCGATGCTATGACAAGTTGGATTCATGCCATCATGGGGGGGTGGGTCTAGCATTACAAAAACTGGTTTACTTCCTTTTATCTCATAGTCACTGGTGAGCCAATGTCACCTCCACAAGATCAGAAGACTTCTCAACCTCTCCAAATGGATGCATTGTTTTCTCTTCCACCCAGGGAAGAGTAAAGTTCTAATATTACCAGCCCTCCCCGCCCCCAGAAAAAAAACTATGTCTTCATGCCAGTTCAATGGGCTATTCCTGAAATGGGTCAAATGGGTCAGGGGGATACTACATCTATCTATCAATAAATTCTGCCTTGGACTTCAGATGACAGGGCTCTAATGCTGCTACTAACTTTTGGAAGCTCATAAAGTTATGACCTGGTTTGTAACATTTCTGATGAGTATTCACTGAAGATCCGGAAAGAGGAAACACAACAGAGGCAGAAGAAATAAAAGGTTCCATGAATTCACAGAACATGGTGACTTGGCTGGAGAGAAAAGGCAGTGGAACCTAACTTCCTAACACTACCCTCTCTCCACCCTGAGGCTTAGGCATTCAGTTTTCTTTTCAGGGGAGAGGAAAAGCATTTTATCTATTCATAACTTTTATTTGCATACTCAGTTCTAATTCAGCAACTGATTAAAAGGTTGTTTTTATTCATCACCACACAGTAAGCCCACAGAAAACAGTCAGTATACCTGAACATGCTCTGATGGCTCAGCTCCTCTATTATACATGCCCAGAGGCAGGTTCCATAAGCTTCTATGTGGGGTGATACCAGACACAACATATTGCATATTCTCTAAGGACTGGGCTCTGGCAGGCCAGTCATCTATTTATAGATGTATGAATGGGATAGCTATAGAAATAACTATTTGAAATTTTCTGTAATAAATTCTTATTGACTGATAATAAGAATGTTAAGTATTTACTTCATATGAAGTCTCTTGTTAAAAGCTGGGGGCGCACAAAGAAAACCCCTAAAATGACCCCCTTTCTCAAGAAGCTTATTCTCTAGTTGATGATGAGATAGTATGTAAATATCAGAATGAAGGTGACTTTGGAAGGCATGGTACTCAGGTCTGTGAACAGTCAGTAAAAAGGCACAGAGATGAGAGATGGAGAAATGTGTGGAGAGAACAGCAAGGAGGTATGATGCCTGGATCAAAGAGTACATGGAGAAAGGAAGGATATGGGAAAGGTAGGGAAGGGCTAGATTGTGGAAAGCTTTAAATGCCAAATAGAGTATTTGTATTTTATTTTGATTCTGAAAATAATAGGAAGGCATAGGACTTTATTAAGTATGGGGTGACATGCTCAGGCCTATGCTTTGGGAAAATCATTTTAGAAACTTGAGAAGGAGTTGGAGAAGGGGGAAGATATTCAAGTCTGAGAGGACATAAGAGGTTATTACAATAGATAAGATGAAAGATAATGAGGGCCTGAATCAGCACGATGGAAAGCAAAATACGTGGTAGAAAATAAATATTTTTAAAAAAGGGATAGATGAGATAGGAAAGCATCCAATAAAATGTCAGGTCCTTATGCTGCCATTCAGGTGTGACCTTGGACTAGTCACTTCCTTCACTGCTCTCTACCTGAAATTCCTTGTCTGAAAAATGAAAAAGTTAGATAACCTGAGCGCCATGATTTAGTAGAAAGAACACTATTTGGGCTGATAGAAGATCTAGCTTCTAATCTAGTCTCTTCTGTTTACATTTGTATTAACAGGAAAAGTCACCTCTCTAGATGTCAGTGTCATCTTCTGTAAAATAAGAGTTAAGCTAAATAATCTCTATGACTCCTTCTAAATCTAAACCCATGGTTTTATGATCTCTGCCTCAGACATCTTGAAATCTGTATTTTTTTAAACTAAGCTGAGAGAAGTCCAGAGTGCAAAGGTTAACAAAAGAATAGTCCTTCAATCTTGACCAGCTTGCTAAATCAAACTTTAATCTGATTTGCCCCCACTGGGATCTCAGTCCTGTTCCTTCTCTTAATTTCCCTGAGCCCCCTTCACTGACAACAAGAAGAATTTTAAACTCTAAAGCACTGAACAGTGTTAAAATATCCTCCTGCTCTTTCCTCCCCCGTTAACTTATGCAGGTGAGTTCAGACTAGACCCTTTTCCTCTTGCAATTACCAAGGCCTTCAACCTTTTTTGAGAAGGGCAGTGAGTTGATTCAGGTGTTAAGAGAAGGCTGTACCAGACAGCTAGCTGGCTCCCCTTTAATCATCTTGTTTCTTCAAATGAGAAGGGAACTAGGAGTTATTGTATCACACCAACCCTAGTTTCTCTGGATTTAGGGGCATTGCCTTCTAGTTCCTATTTTATTTCTTTTTATTTCATGATTTTTTTTTCCTGTGACCTATCATGGTTTGGATTTCTTCCCAGTAGTCCAGGTGTGAAGTGGGGGTGGGAACAGAATCCAATTCCATTCCTCTCCAGGATAGAAAGTATTGTAAGCTTCAGGAAAAAGTGAGCTTTGATTCCCTTTTCTTGGATCAAAGGGAAAAAGCTGGTATAACTAGAATGAATGCTTGAATGACATGGAGGCTAGGCTGGTTCAGAACCTTAGTTTCCAAAGCAAATCATTTATCTAATAGAAAATTCAGTTTACCCATCTATAAAAAGATGGATTGGTGCATTCACAAGGTCCCTTCTCAGTTCTGAATCACACAATTCTGCTTAGATGAGTGTACAATGCTGAAGATTTGGGAGTACTCAATGACCAAGAGCATCCAAAAGGAATGCATAGACCGGAACACACCACATTTTACACAATTCTTCTGCCTCTCATATCCCCAAAATGTTTTGGCAGAATAAATGTTTCAATGCTTCCATGTGTCCAGGACTCCACTGGCATGGGTGGTCTCTGAATCGTGACAGATTCAATCAAACCTTTCCATCCTAGTCAATGTTTGACCAAATCATCCTATTAATACGCCATATTGGACCCACCCAACCTGCTGCGATTGGTCTTCTTGTCTGATTGCTGTTGCTTTTGTCTTTAATACTTTTTTTGTTGCTGTTTTTCATTTTTTGCAAGGCAATGGGGTTAAGTGATTTGCCCAAGGTCTCACAGCTAGGTAATAATTATTATGTGTCTGAGGCTGAATTTAACCTCAGGTTCTCCTGACTCCAGGGTTGGTGCTCTATCCACTGTGCCACCCAGCTGTCCCCGTCTTTAATATTTCAAGAGCACTAGGGCAGCACTTGGTCTATAGCTCTATTATCTTTTATTCTCAGAACATGAGTAACATACCTCATTTTCTTTTTTGTTTTCTTTTTAATTTATGTAATAAAACACACATTTTCATAAAATAGAATAATTTTAAAAAGATGATTTCCTTTTGGTTGTTTAATATGATTACATTATTTTTGGTAATATGCTGTTGCCAGTGGTATCAAATTCAGACTTCAGGCCCCTGTGATGATGAAAGTTCAAGAATGCTCAGAACCAGATTAAAATGAGTATTTATCAGAATAAACAAAAATACAATCAAAATAGATAATGTTAATGTGTGGTTTTCTAAGTCAATATGCAGCCTACAGGAATCTTCTCTATTTGAGATTGGTACCATCATTAGCAGGTATAACCCTTCTATATATCTTCCCATCTCCATTTAGTTAACAGCATTTATTATTCTTTCAGGACAGAGAACTTTTAATATTACCAACCATAAAGCCTATACCTGAAGCATTACCCTGAAGCATAGACAAGTGATTGTCTATCTAATTTTGCAACAGCAAATAACTAAGACTGTCACCATTTCCAAAATATTTAACATAATCATGCATATATAATCTATATCAGACTACCTACTGTCTTGGGGAGACTGATTTCCTTCTTCTATTAAACCTATTTTGTTAGCCCTCTTATGTTAATAGTACCCACCTCCCAAGATTGTTGTGAGGATCAATCCTTGTATTTGCAGAGAAGAAGAATTGGATCCAGGGACTTGACCAAGGTCACTCAGATAGCAAATGGCAGAGATGCAACTTCTATTTCTCACTCATTTTGTTTTTCACCTATGGCTTGCTAGGCTAATTTTTTTTGAGTGACTTTAAATCTCATTGGGAATTCTGTGATTCAACAGAATCAGCATATATACATATACAATCTCTATCAACAGGAACTGTCTCCTTTATTTGGACTCAAAGCAGTACAAGCTTTTCATGGTACTAAACCTGGGAAATCAAATGTCTCCCTGTTTTATGTTTCTCTTAATGTTAGTGGATAGTTGAATGGGGTTGCCCCTGTGATCCTTTGGTTCAGTCTATAACAGGATGTGGACTTTCTTAATTCCTCTTTCCCAGTCACTTCCCCTGTGCTCTTGATCTCATCCCTTCTTGTCCCTTCTGGGATATTGCCACCATCATCATTTTTTTTTCTTTTCTGTAGTGTCCCCTTATCCACTGACTCCTATCCAGATATTTCCAGGTTTTTCTCCCCCCCTTAAAGAATCTGAAGACAAAATATTCATATGCTCTTGCCATTACATCAAACTATCATTTGATATCTCCTCTCCCTTTCATAGGAAACCTCCCAGAAAGATTTTTCCATATTTACTGCCCCCATTTCCCAACCTTCAATGAGCTTCTAAGTAATTTGTACACTGACTTCTAAACTACTGTTAGGTTAAAACAACTCCTTCCAAGATTAATAATGAAAATGATGTTCTAATTTCAAAGGTCTTTTCACAATCCTCACTTTTTTTAACCTCTATGAAACTTTTGACACTTTCAACCATCCCTTTGTCTTGGGCACTCTCTCTTCCCTTTGTTTTCCCTCTACTTGTCTAACTATTCCTTCTGCTGGTTAATTTTTCTCCTTCCCCCATCCAAAAAATGTGGACTTCTCCCAAAGATCTATCTTAGGGTCATCTTCTTTATCTTCATGCTCTTCCTTGATGTTCCTATCAATTACCATGAATTCAGTTGTCATTTCTATATAGAATACGCTTAAATCTAAATTTTGAGCTCTAATCACTCTCCTGAATTCCAATCATTACCAAATTTATTATACATCTCTGTATGTATGTCCTGGAAGTATCTTAAACTCAAAATATCTAAGACATAACACATAAATTTCCCCTTCAAATTTAATCCTACTTAATTTTTTCATTTCTTCTAAAGGCATCACTATTTCATAACCTTGGAACTTATTTTTACTTTTTTTAAAATCCTGCAACCTTTAATCCAATCAGATGCCATATTTTATCAATTCCGCCTCTATGTATCTTAATTTCATTCCTCTCTATTCAAACACTGGTTTAAATCTTCACCCCTCTCATTGGGGTTATTGCAATGACCTCATAATTGTTCTCCCTGATTCTACTTTCTCCCCACTCTTTACTATCTTCTACAACTACCAAGTTGATATTTCTTAAAAAAAAATAGATCTGTCAACCCTCTAGTCAAAAATCTTGAACATTGCTATCTGACACTGGGTTAAAAAATACAAAATCCTCAGTCTAGCATTTGAAAGCCTCTGCAGTCTGGTTCCCACCCATCTTCCTCATCATATTTCATATAATTGTCCCCCCATACATTCTCCTTTGCAAATGACCTGGGGCCTCTTTTTTTTTAATATAATACTGCTTCTTCTATTTCCATGGTTCTGTGTGAATAGTTCACCTTCTTCCCCCATCCAGAATGTTCTCTCTCTACCTCAGTCATGAAAAACAAGAAGTTTCCTTCAGTGAACAACTTTGGTGCCACCTCCTCTATGATGCCTTTCCTGATCCCTTCCATTATGAGTTCTTTTCCATTCTTGAATTAATTGTACATGTATTCTGAATTTACTTACTTGTTTTTATGTAGTATCTCCTTTCACCCTCTAAGTAGAATGTAAACTCCCTGAAGACAGATATTATTTCCTTTTTTTCCTATTACTATGATCCTATGAAAATAAATGCTTGAAGTCTCTAGTGCAATCATATACTTTATTCCATTTCTTCTCCCTTGTTAATATATCTCTTTCCACTGAAACTCCTCCCTCCTCCATTTCCTTTAACTAACCTACTTGCTTGCCATTTCTTGAAACAAAATCTCCAGCCAATAGACAGCATAGGCCAGGCTATTTTGATGTGATTTTTTTTGGACCATGCTCATCTGCCACTCCTCACGGTACTTTAGGAGAAAAATTCAAGGCCATTACTGAAGAGAAGATATTGCCATTATGAATGGTTTCCTTCATAACTAGGTTGCTAGATTTTTCAGAGTGAGGAAAAAAATTATCTCAGTGGATCCTTAACCATATCCTTAACAGAAGAAGATGACATAGAAACTTCCATTATATGTGATGACAGTGGCCTCTGACAATCATGAAGTTTGATAGTGGAATAAAATGACTATGATATGATAGGTTTCCCAATACATTTTCTTCACTTTGAGCTTTATTTTTGGTCAAGCCTCATATACCTCCCGTGGTGATAGCTAAGGGCTTTGAGCATTGCCTACTCAGTTATGGATAGGAAGGTCTATGGTGAATGTACCACCAATGCATCCACTTAGCCCTCCCAGTTGCCAAAGATATCAGTACTATTCTCCCCCACCACCCCACCACCCCCCAGCCCTCTCTGGCTGTCATCTCTTCACCGTGAACTGTATTTAAAATGTAAATAAAAAAAAGCTTTTAGGAGATTTAACTGTTTCCCTTGGTATTTAAATTATTCAATTATAACTAAAGCTATTAAAATACAGTTAATTAAAATTGTTAGATTGTTTTCCTTCGCACTGATCACAGCATTGCCCTACTTCTCCCTCTAGCTGTTTAATTCCTATTAAAAATGATAATGCTTTCCTTTATTCATAAATGCAGCAACCTTATACACATTCTTCAAGGGATCTCCTTGGTACAAACTGTGCTCTTTTCTTCTTTTCTTGCAGTGAAGTGGAAATTCGGCTGTAGTCTTTAGAGGTTTAATCAGCAGTAAAAGGACTCAAAATTTAAACATTAGCATTACCAAGTCACAACAAATAATACAGCGCCCCGTAAAAATCCGTCTAATTCTGAGGCAACGTAATGTCATTAGAGACCAAAAGAGAACCCTGAGGTTTAATAAAAGGTGGGACCTAAATAAAGGCTTCATAACTCACAACATAAAATTACCAGATCTACACGTTAAATATTTTATTTGAAAGGTTTCACAGCATTTCTGGTGGGAATTGCAATGTAACAGAAGTACAGATGGATAAGTGCTGTTAGAAAAGAAGGAGTGAGGAGGGAGAAAAAAGGAAGACTTGAGGGTAGGCTCATCTTTTGTTGAATCCAATATGTTTAAGATGGAGCACCCCAAGAAACTAATTGGTTATAGTGTTTAAAGTCCTGGGCCATGTGCTCATGCTATGTTAATGGTTATAGCAGGTAATGGTAGCAAGGTGGTAGAAATACTTAATGGACTTGATTATAACAGGTGCCACCTCAGGCATTCCAAGTGATTTGCAAGCTGTATTTGGGGATGGCACATGGGATGCCTAATCTCTTTTCCAGAAAGAGAAGCTAAGGTAGTACTGAAGGAGACTGAGCGTCTATTCCACTCCCAAGGGCTGGACTCTTGACTACAGTCAATGAATGGTCTGGCTAGCTCCTGTCTGTATATTTATTGATATTGGAAATAGCCCTTGCATAAAACCAGGTGCTGCTTGGGAAAAAACAGCTTGAATAATGGCCTTTCATCAAGTATGATAATATATATACAAATAAGGCAATATCAAACAATCAATAAATAAACATTCATTAAGTTCTCATTGAAGGTCAGGCACTTAGGTTAAAAAAAACAAAAGCAAAAGCAAAAATTCCTGCCCTCGAGAAATTTGCATTCTAATGGAAGAGATGACATGTACCTATATATGAATGTACAGAATATAGAACAAATTATTACAAGTTAGTTTTGGAAAAGGGTATTAACTTTTAAGGATCCAGGAAAAAATCATGTAGCAGGTGGCTCTTAAACTGAGTTTTGAATAAACCCAGAAAATACTAAGAGGTTAGGGAGATAAATAAGTATATATTTGAGGGTTGTGGAAAACCAGTGCAAAGGCATAGAAATGGGAAACTAGCAACCTTAGATGAGGAACACGACTGGATCACAGAGGGAGTATGTATAAGATGGGAAGTGAGAAAGGGTTAGTCATAAAAAGGTTGAAAAGAAAAGAAAAGGAGTCAGGTTATGGGGGTGGACTTAATTCTCTACAAAGGAATGTATATTTGTTCTGACCCTAGAGGTGATAGAAAGCCATTAGAGTCTATGGAGGAGGGGAAACTGGAAGACAAAGGAGTGGAGAGAGACTTAAGAGAAAAAGGCTATAAAAGATTACCTCAATAGTCCAAGCTAAGGGTGATTGGGGGGGGGGGGGGGCTGAACTAGGGTAGTGAGGCTGTGTCAAAGAAGAAGAGGGGATGAATTTGAAAGATATTGTGGAGGAAAAAATAAGATTTGGCAACTGATTATACATATGAGATCATCATCAAGAGTTAAAGGTCAAAGACATCATAGAATTTGCCCACCTTCCTTAACTTTGGGATATCTAGTTCTAAAAATGCAACAGGTAACCTTTGATGTAGGAAGAGAGATTAATGTACTTAATTTCCCACCGTCCCTCTAGCAATTATCATTTCCTTTCTTTAAATCAATATTGTCACTCTGATAGATATCAGGCATGTCACTTAACTTCTGCCTGCCTCAGTTTTCTCAACTGTAAAATCGAGATAATTCAGTATTTTCTTCCCAAGGTTGTTGTAAAGATCAAATGAGAAAATAGTAAAATATTTAGCACAATGCTTAGAATATAGTATATATATATATATATATGTATATATAATAATGTGTTCTAAACACAAAGCTTAGAATATATAAATATGATTATATGTATATTATATGTATATATACAAATATTATATTGCACAATATATTATTATATATTATACATAGTAATCTATGAATATTATTATTATTATTATTATTATTATTAATAAGTTGAAGAAGACAGGAAGGAATAGAATTCAAAGTATATAGAGAGGAGAAAGACCACCTCTTCATCTGGATTAAATGAGTATGTGTGTGTGTGTGTGTGTGTGTGTGTGTGTATTTATAAAGTTGGAGGAAGGATTTGACATCAAGAGATATCAGATGAGGAAAAGGAGAAAAGAAGGAACTCTTGGGGAATGACCTCAATCTTTTTGTGTGAAAAGTACAAGGTAAAGACCAAAGCTGAGAGGATGGGGAGAGGGGATGTTCTAGAAACCTTGAGAAGACAAGAGAATTAAATAGCTGGTATGAAGATTGGGATTTAGGAAGGAGTTAAAGAAATATCTTGTTACAGAAAGGATCTGTTGAATTTAGATAACATAAATTTGCAGTGGACACTATTAGTATGATTTCATAATTTCCTCTACTTCTATTCAAAACCAGACCTAGTTGCAAAAGGTAAGAAAGCAGAGATTAAAGAACAAAAAACCCACAGGAAATAGCATAAGAGAACTTACAAATACTTCAAGTTCCCACCCATGTTCCCCACTCAGCCTTTTCAAAAGTATGGGCACAAGTAACTTTAAAGTCTGGTCTTCCAAGATTTGACTTTGAAGACCATTGTCACTTAATAGGGACATCCTGAAAAAGGAGTAGGTCAAAGAACAAATTATAGAATTTGTTTCAATTATAGAACAAATTATAGAAGCAAATAACTTTTGATAGAGAATGATACTGATAAGACTAACTGAAATTTGGGGGAATCAAACTTAATCTAAGTCCACAGGGGAAAATATATATATTTGAAAACTTACATCATCAAATTGGAAAAAGAAAAGATTGATGACCAGAATATGTAGTTTAAAATTTTAAATTAACAAATTGACAAATCCAAAAGAAACACCACAGAAGAAATCTTGAAAAACAAAGAAATAAAATAGAAAACCAAAGGGTCATATTTGGTATAAACAAAACTAAAAGCAGATTCTTTTAAAAGACTAGCAAAATCAATTAGACTGTATCTAGCATCACCAAACCAGAGCATGTAAAATGAAATTACAAAATTAAAAAAATGGTGAATTCACAAAAGAATAATTCAAAGAATTATCAGTAACTGCTATACATAAATACAAAACATAAACATTTAAGGGACAATTGTTAAAATAGAAAATTAACAAAATAAATAAAAATCTTGAACAACCCAGCTTCACAAAGTGAAATTGAACAATCCATAAAGCAACCATAAATGAAAAGAGTAGAGGAAGGATCTTTATCCAGACAATTTTATAAGTGAATTCCATCAAGAATTCTGAAATTCCTATGCCCAAAGGGCAACAAAAATGTACATACCCTTTGATCCAGCAATATCACTACTGGGTCTATACTCTGAAGAGAACATGAAAAAGGGTAAAAACCATCATTTGTACAAAAATATTCATAGCAGCCCTATTTGTGGTGGCAAAGAATTGGAAATTGAATGGTATATATGTACATTATGGTACACTATTGTTCTAGTAGAAACCAGGAGGGATGGGAATTCAGGGAAGCCTGGAAGGATTTGCATGAACTGATGCTGAGAGAGATGAGCAGAACCAGAAAAACACTGTATACCCTAACAGCAACATGGGGGTGATGACCAACCTTGATGGACTTGCTCATTCCATCAGTATAATAATCAGGCACAATTTGGGAGTATCTGCAATGGAGAATACCCTCAGTATACAGAGAAAGAATTGTGGAGTTTAAACAAAGACCAAAGACTATTACCTTTAATTTTAAAAAAACACTATCTTATTATGTAATTTTGCTATCTCTTATACTTAATTTTTTCCCCTTAAGGATATGATTTCACTCTCATCACCTTCGACTTAGATCAGTGTATACCATGGAGACAATGTAAAGACTAACAGACTGCCTTCTGTGAGGAGTGGGGGGGGGGAAGCAAGATTGGGGGGGGGAAATTGTAAAATTCAAAAAAAAATAAATTTTTAAAAAAAGAATTCTGAAATTCCCTTGTCTGGCCATAATCTATTCTTTCCACTTCTCCCTCTTTCTTCTCTTATTAAACTCCACTCTTCATGCAAGAGACCTCCAATCCCTTAACTCCTTAATCTCTCTCTGAAGAAATCTCTCCTGCATTAACCATTCTTTCCTCTTTTCCCCATCTTGACTCCTTGGTGAATCAATGCAACTCTACACTATCCTCATGAGTCCCTCGCCCCTTTTTCATATCTCCAATTTTGCCCTGTCAAGCCTCAGCTTTGGATGACTTCCATCATCCATTGCCTTCAATCATACACAATAGCTTCTGAGTTAAGGTGGGGGGAAAAAAAAATCACACCACCTTTCTGACTAGGTCCATTACAATTATTATTATATTATTATTATTATATATTATTATATTATACAACCTTAACTAGACACATTTTTATGAAGCAATTATACCATAACTCCCTTATCAGTTCACTACCTCACTCTCTATAGCAGTCTATACAAGCCCTTTCATCCCTCTTCAAGCCTCCCCTGGCTCCCTTCCCCTAACTTTCTCAGCTTAGAACTTTGCCTCATATTTTACAGGGGGAAAAAAGTTGAGATCATTCACCCTAAGCTCCCTCTTCTCCCCTCTTCCTCAAATCAGATCACTCAGATGACTTTTGCCAATATTTCCTCCTCCACTCCTGAATAAGATAATCTTATTCTTTCCCAAGGTAAACCCCTCTACCTGCATAAGCAGTATCATTCCATCCCATCTCCTTCAATAGATAATCTTCTCTGTCATCCCTGGGCTATCACTTCCTTTAAATCTCTTCCTTTCTATTAGCTCCTTCTCCACCGCCTACAAACATGTCCATGTCTCCCCATCTTCAAAAAACTCTCGCTTGATTCTCCCATCCCCATCCTTCCATCCTTTATCTCTTCTGCCCTTTGTACTCACACTCCTTAGGAAGGTTAATTGGATACTTCTATTTTCTCTCTTTTCACTCTCTTCTTAAGCCGCTCTATTCTAACTTCCAATTTCTTCCTTCTGCCAAAAAGTGACCAACGATCTCCTAATTGCCAAATCCATTGGCTTTTTCTCCGTCTTCATTCTTCTTGACCTCTCTGCAGATTTGATACTATTGATTACCCTCTTCTCCTTGATACCCTCTTCTTTAGGCTTTCAAAACACCTGGCTTTTACCTTTCAGACTGCTATTTCAGTTTGCTTTGCTGGAGACTCATCTAGGTCAGGTGTCTCATAGAGGTTTGCCCTGAATCTTTTCTCTTGCTAAACTACTTCGCTGGGTGATCTCATCAGCTCTCATGGATTTAGTTTAGCATCTCTATGATGATATTACTCAAATCTTATCTCACAGGAATCCCTCATTTGATCTTCAGTCTTGTTTCTCTAGCTCTTTCAGCCATATTAAACTAGAAGTTCATAAACCTTCCAAGCTCAATGTGTCAAAAACAGAACTCATTACCTTTCCCTGTAAATCTTTCATGTTACTTCCATCCCCATCTTCAAAATGACCTATTACTATCAAGAGTATCATCATCCTCCCAACCCCCCAAGCTCAAGACCTCAAAGGCATCTTTGATTCCTCACTGTCTTTCTCTTGCCATGTTCAATCTGTTGACAAGACCTGGAGATATCACATACAAAATATTTCTTGAATATGTTGCTGCCACCGCTCTGATATGTTCTCTCAACACCTCATGCCTGAACTATTATAATAACTGCTGGTGGGTCAATCTCCCTTCACTCCAGTTTATATTCCATTCAGCCACCAAAGCAATTTTTCTAAAACTCCCATCTGATCATGTTACATCCCTTTCCTTTATCCTTTATTAAACAAATCTGGTGGCTTCTTATTACCTTCAGTATCCTCTGGCTTTCAAAGCCTTTCATAATCTAATCCATCCTCCTACCTTTCCAATATACTTACAACTTGCTGTCCACTGAATACTCTTTGATCCAACTTCACTAGCCTCCTGACTATTCCACAAACAAGACAGTTCCATGCATTTTCTGTGGCTGTTTCCCTTGACTAGAACACTTTCCCTCCTCATTCCTGGTTTCCCTAGTTTCCCCAACCCAATTAAAATCCTACCTTCTATAGGAAGCCTTTCTCAACCTGTCTTAAATCTAGTGCCCTCATTCTGTTAATGATTTCCAATTGACACTGAAGGCAAATTTTATTTATTTGTTTGTCTGTTGTCTTTTCCATTAGATTTTGAGTCCATAAGGACAGGGACTATCTTTCACCTCTTTTTTTATTCACAAAATTTAGTACAGTGTTTAGAATATAATACTGTTTAGTTATTTCAGTCATATCTGACTTTCCATGACCCCATTTGGAGTTTTATTGGCACAGATACTAGAGGGGTTTGCCATTTCCTTCTCCAGCTCATTTTTACAGAGGAGGAAACTGAGGCAAGCAGGATTAAGTGATTTGCCCAGGGTCACACAACTAGTAAGTGTTTGAGTTCAAATTGGATTTCTACTAGGTATACAAGAATAGTTCTGTCAGGAAGATAATTAGTATAATTCAAAACAAAAACAACCCAAACTACATGATTATATTGATAGATGCCAATGAAACCTTTGATAAAATAGTGATTTAGGCTATGTAAAAGCATCCACATTTTTACTATGATAAAAATTGTATATTCTTATGACCAAAACTTAAAATTTTTTACAGTAGAGAAAGATTTAACTAATTCAATATAGAGAGTAACAAAACAAAAATGCTCCTTCTCTACACTATAATTTCATATAATTCTCAAATGGTAGCTCTAATAATTGGGGGTGGTGGTAAAAAGCATAGCTATAAAGAAAAAGCAGACAAAGAGGTCCCTATTTGAAAATGATAGATGGCTTACTTAGAAAACCCCAGAGAATCAACAATGAGTTAATTGATAGCTTCAGTAAAGTATCAGGATATAAAATAAATCCACAAGAAAATACTGACATGCATTTATAGTACTAACATAATTTGCTTTCTATAAAGGTTTGAAGTTCACACCTCTACAGTGTAATTACAATTTCCAACTTTTGACATCTTGAACAGTTTGCTAGAAGAAACTTCAGAAGTGTATTGATTTTCATTTCTCCTTAATATGGTTGCTGAGAGTTCATGATTCTTTTGAGAACTATTTATTCACATTGTTTGACCACTTCTAGCATCATTTATAATAAAAAGAGATTCAAATAATAGAAATGAAAACCAATACAACTCTGAAATTTTACCTCAGATTGGCATAAATTTCTATACTGTTAGGGGAACTGTGAATAGGTTCAGCTATTTTGGTGAACAATTTGAAATCATGCAAAACAAATGTGATTAAAATTCTTTACACCTTCTCCTGGTCTAACAAATCTTACTACTAGACATTTACCCAAAAGGGGTCAAAGAAAGGGAAAAAGACACAAAATGTAGCAAATTATTAATATAAGGTTTTTTGGCAGTAACAAAGAACTTAAAATGATGCTGCTCAAATAAGGAATGATTAGCTCAATTTGATTGTGGAAATGATTATTGTGCAGTACAAACTACAAATATGAGAAAATTCAGACAAGCATGAGAATACTTGTAAAAAGTTATGAAGAGCTATCTAAACATAATCAAAAAAGCAATATGAAAATATAAATGGAAAAGATAATAAAATTAAATCCAGTGCTGTTTAATTATCATAACAAACCTTGCACCTAGGAGAAGTGAGTAGGAAACTATGATATATGTAGAGTGCTCCATATTCTCTGATGTGGTTGACATGTTGATTTTGCTGCATAGTTTGTTTTGATTTTTCTTAATGGTCACAATCCTCCTGAATGGAAAGAAAGTGTTCATTAATGAACATGATGGAAAAACATCAATAAAAAAATTTTAAGTGCATTAGGGTGAATTACTGTGTTCTCTATTATTACATCCATTATGACCATTTTGTCTGGACTGTGAAGAAATAGTGAAGAAAAACATCTATATGTCCTAGGCTGGAGGGACATGCAACTGCCCACAAGACTCCTTTGCAAGGGCATCAAGAAAGAACTTTAGGTTTGGAACTGTAGAACATTGGTGATTAGAAGCTGGCCTGAGTGTATCAAGGGAAAAGAGGGTTGCTATTGGGTTTGGAGAAAGAGAAACAACATGAGAATGAATGAGAATCATTTTGGTAATGACTCCTTGGTAATGAGGAATCAGTGTGTGTTAAGCACAGAGCAGTGGAATAGTGACTGAGGAAACTTGGAAAGAGTGGGTAGTAGCGTGAATGAATAAGGAAAAGAATCATTCATTGTTTGTAGGAGATAGAGTAGGTGTGTGTTAGGGCACATGAAGAGATGGTGAGATCTATCTGTGCACAAAACCTTGGAAAAATGTATTCAGGGATAGGGAAAGACTAGTCCTAGTTCTTTCCTTCAACCCCTCAATGGGACATATAATGCCAACACTAAAAAACAGTGATAAGGCAGCTATTAATCGTATTTGGTTCCATAGTCTTTATTCGAATCAAGTATTTTCTGAATTCTTCTGAGTTCTGTTTTGGGAAGAACAAGGGTTCATTAGGATTTCATTCTGCTTTGGAGGGTCCATAACCCAGGATGGTATTTACAATGTCAAGTTCTGGGGGGAAAAAGGGAAGAAGGTTTTTATATGTGGAATAATTTAGTGAAGAGATGAAGCGATGAAGACAAAGTTAAAGCCTTCAAGGAGCTGTTCATACACAGTTTGGAAAAATGAATGATTTGAATGATAGTAATCATATACCATCTTTCTGTTTACTCCCACAAAATACCATGTTTACATATGAACTCTGGAAAAGACTCAGTTCTAGTCTCCAGTGGCTACTGAATGGTGTGACCTTATTCCCTCCTGGGGCACCCTATTCCCACAGGTGCCAATCAGGACCAAATCCTCAAGGACATTCCAGGATCCAATGTCAAGGATACATTGCAAAATTTCCTGGTGTCCTGGACAAATGCCAAATGATCTAATAAAAGCATGGCCTTCTTTAGCCTCCCCCATTCCCTTCTGAAGAACTGTCAGACTAAAAACAAAATGCAGCTATTTTCCTTTTCAGAGGGAGGAAAATAGTCCCAGTGTTTGTGTTTTGCAAAAGCTCTGACTCAATAAATTCATCTATCTTGAATTTCACTTGTGGGGGGGGTGGAACAATAGTTAAAGGGGGAAAAAGAGAGTCTCCCCCCTTCCAGAAAAAACCCTCTAAGCATCTCAAGTTTAAATCCTTCGAGAGGGTTTCACTTGAAAGTCACAAATGCATTCTCTCCCAAGCTATTCTTTAATTTTCTTTTTCCAGGGGAGTAGCAGTCAGTCACCTCCATCTGGAGCCTCCCTTTCCTGGGCAGCTGCCGGAGTAGAACAATGGAAAAATTGAAAGAAGGGCAAAAGCAGGTGATGGAGTTGGGAGAAAGAGAGTGGGGGGTGGGAATCTG
Source organism: Macrotis lagotis (assembly GCF_037893015.1). NCBI lineage: Eukaryota > Metazoa > Chordata > Mammalia > Peramelemorphia > Peramelidae > Macrotis > Macrotis lagotis. The sequence goes on from NC_133661.1 coordinate 60,114,420, forward strand.
GACCAGTGAGGTCAGCCTCTGAGGGCTTTGAGATCTTAGAGCAGAAGGCAAGATGTGAGCAGAGGATGGACTGCATGGTCAATCATGTAGAAGGCTCTCGGGGGAAGCTAGTCATTCTTTCTTTCTCTGCTTCTCATCTCCCTTGCTTCTCTATTGCCTCCTTTAAGAGAGAGAGAGAGAGAGAGAGAGAGAGAGAGAGAGAGACAGAGAGAGACAGACAGAGACAGAGACAGAGACAGAGACAGAGAGACAGAGAAAGACAGAGACAGAGAGATAGAGACAGAAAGACAAATAGACAGAGAAAGAGTGACACAGAGAGGGAGAGAGAGAGAGAGAGAGAGAGAGAGAGAGAGAGAGAGAGAGAGAAAGGAAAACAGGGACAGACAGGGAGAGAGGAGAGAGACAGAGAGAGAAACAGAGGAAGACGGAAGACAGAGAGAGACAGAGAGAGAGAGAGAGAGAGAGAGAGAGAGAGAGAGAGAGAATGGGAAAAAAATAAACAGAGACATTAAGTGCCAAAGCTTATGTTAATACAGCATTAAGGTTGAAAATGTAATCTCCTAGGAGTCAGGAAATTCCGAACAAGAGGTTTCCATGGCAACTCAGCCTCACTGCTCCACTGTCCATTCTGGTCCTTTTCTGCTTGTTAAATATGATCCCTTCATATATTATGTTTTATGGAACTAAACGTGTTACCCTAAGCACCCAGAGCCTCAGTCAGAGCTGCCAACTAGGTCTCTGGGTCAGGAATCCTCCAACTTCAACCTGAGCAGTGAGGCAAGGACAACAACTCATCAGCTCTTAGAGTTAAGACAGAAAATTGCATCTTTTTTCCCAGAACAGTTTCTGTGGCTTCAGACCAGTGACAGTGGGGGATCCTTAGCCTAGGCAGCTGGGTCCCAACTTCAGAAAATACTGCTCAGCTGAAGCTCCTTTTATACAAACCCCAGCAGACTAGAGACAGACCAGTCTGATATCATGGAAAGAGGACTGGATTTGGTATCAGAGAACCTGGTGCTAATCCTTCCCCTTCCTTTTTTTTTTTTGCTATCTACAGGACATTTTTGACCCAGTCCCTTTGTGTCCCTGACATCCAGTTTCCTCCTCTGTAAAAAGAGGAAGGTGGACCTGAGGACCCCGTGTATTTATGATCCATCTTATTGGATCTTTCCCAAGTGCTCATAATTCCCTTCTCCCTCTCTCAATCTATGCCCAGATAAGAAAACAAACTGGCTTTTGTGAGAGTGTCACGTCATTTGAAAAATAGAAAACCAGAATAGTGAGGTTTTGAAAAAGGTAGAATAGAATCACCTGATCTGGTTGTCTTTTTTGGTTTTTGTTGTTGTTCTTTTAGCATGCCCTCAGTCAATTTATAGTAACAATCTTTCCCCTCTACTTTAAGAGCCTCACATGGGACAGAAAACAGATAATAAACATGGTGTGGATTTATTCTTCTTTGAAGTGTGACTGACATTAGAGAGCCTAGGTTCACATCCTAGGTGTGACATTCATCCTACTTATGGCCTTAGGCCTCTGACAAGTTATTTGATCTCCTGGGGCCTAAGTTTCTCCATTTGTTCAATGAAGGGGTCGGACTGATTGTGGACAGATTGACCTTTGGAGATCCCTTTCTGCCCTAGAGATAGAATTCAATGAAAAAGGAGAAACCCCCTTAAATAGAACGGGCCGTTTTCACTGAGTTCTGTGGAAGACCATTCTGATGGTAACCATCATGAAGTAGAAGAATGGATTCCTGAAGAAGACTGACATCAGCACTCATCCCTAGCTCCTTGTTAGGAAAATTTCCCAAGGTAAAGAAGGTTCCAGGTGGTTTTACAAGTTGTGATTTGGATACATGGTTAGAAGACTGGAGGGGGGTCCTAGTCTTCCTCTAGGATTAATTGCATTAACCTCTGAAAGATTGTGTAAGATAGTCTAGGGTTTCCCTAAGGTCCTCCTCAGGATGTGGGGTCACCTTAGCTCTATAAAGCACAAGTCTGGTTGATTTTACCACAAGGGAAACCTTTAATTACATACCTAATGGCAGGCAACACTTTGTCATCCAAGGACCAGTTTTGTTCTGGGAATAAAATATTAGTCATTAAATCACAAATTTTTTAGTTATGAAAAGTCATGAAATATTTGGGATAGCAGCCTGGACTGGTGGAAGTTATACCAGCACAAATAAAATGAATCTGTCAAAATATGGAGAGACAATGGGTGTTCAGAGCCTTTCTTGGAGCTAAGGGGTCTACCTCTCTGGAACCTCAGACTTATTAGACCTGTGATAAAGTTTTTCTGATTCTCTTAACTTTTCTGACCCTCTGGGTTCTCATCTACAACATTCCCATAATGACACTATATAGTTTAAAGAATTGATTCAAGGAAAACCCACTTGTAAATCTTCAAATGTTTTAAAAGTAATCTATTAGTATATTGGGCTATGATTGATTTCATTTTTACTTTCTACCATTCTTGAGTAAGCATGACATAGTAAATAGAGGAATGGCCTTGAAACAAAGAAGTTCTTGAGTTCAAATTCTGACTATAATACATTCAGACTTTGTGACTCTGAGCAAGTCATAACCTCTTGTTGTCCTCCATAAACCTAAAAGGTTCTTAACTACATGGGAGTTATCAGTCTACTTTGGAAGAGAGAGTTTTCTCCCTGGGGGTTCCCCAGTAAATCACAGGTCCAATGCAAAATTTGCAAATTCTATAAAAAGAATTCAAGAATCCTAAATTCGTGTGGTAATGGCATTAGTGGAGGTGGAGATTTTAATGTAAAAATGATTTGCTCATAAGCCACAGAGATAGTAGATAGAACACTGGGTTTGGAATCAGGAAGACTCAATGAGTTCAATTCTGACCTCAGATACTTCCTAGCTGTGTGACCCTGAACAAGTCACTTTATCTTCTTTGCCTCAGTTTCTTCATCTATAAAATGAGCTGGAGAAGAAAATGGAAAATCACTCTGTATCTTTACCAAGAAAACCCTAAATGGGATCATGAAGAGTCAGCTACAACTGAAATGACTCAACAGCATTGTTAGCATGTCTAGAAGGATGACTGGACCCTAAGCTTTTCTCCAAGTCCAACCTTCTGTTCACTATCCTGTCCTAACATGCTTAAAGGTTTCTAAGATCTTAGCGTCTCCAGAGACTAGTTTCTATCTCTTAATACAAACAGCACCTCCCCATAAAGAACTGGGGAAACCCTCCCCCATCCCCCAAAAGTCTCAGAGTTAGAAAGGTTTCCATCAGTGGATCTGAGAATGTTTGCTTCCTATCAATCAGTGATCAGGTTATTCCAGGCTGTTATTGTCCTGGGAATGTCAGCCTTGATTGTCATGGCCCCTTCCTGAGATGATGGATTAATATTTTTCTCCTTTCTTTCACTCTTTGCACAAGTGGAGAGCTGAATGTCCATATGTGGCCATGTTGTCCACATCTCCCTCCAAGTCAATCAAAAAGGAAGACCTGTTGGGTTAGTGTGCCGGCATGACCTATTGATAAGAGGGAAATTGGGTGGGTGTCTAAGAGAGGTGGATATGAGGTCTGCTAAAGATAAAAGCCAATAAAAGGAGATAAAGGTTTGTTGTTGTTTTAACCGAGGCCCTCAAAAAGAAGGCGTTCCAAGTGTAATAGAATACACATGTTACTGAAAATATAGCAGGATGGTAACACTATACCTTGCCTTCTATCTTTGCTTGCATCAGTCTCAGACAAGTGAGATGACAAAAGATTTTCTTTATTTTTTTCTTCTTCTGAAAATGCAACAGCAGTCCTGATTCTCTCTTTTTTTTATTTACCAGGCCCCTCCCCCTTCTTTTTCTAGACCTTATTCACTATCTTTCTTGGACAGTGCATAAAATCAAGTTGTATAACTAACCTATGAGTCATTCTTCCCTTGCAGAATGTCTCCCCTGGGTGGGCTGGTGGGGGCTTGGCTGTTGCAATGTGAGCAGATCTGCATGCATCTGTCCTCTGGCCGCTGGGCTCACAATGAGGGGGGGTGGGAGGGGAAGGATGGGGGGATTGTTGTGGGGTTTTATTTCCTCCATTACATGACCAGAGAAGGTGTACAGCTTGTGTGTGTGTGTGTGTGTGTGTGTGTGTGTGTGTGTGTGTGTAACTCTGGATTCCATCTTCTCCTAGTGGGAAGGATCTCTTGCAGCCTCTAGCCAAGGAGATGAATATTTTATAATCTTTTTTTTTTCCCTTCCCATGGAGTTCTGCGGCTTTTCCCTGTTAAAGGCAGCAACATCACAAACCCCAGGAAAGGACAGGCTTGATTCAGTGGCTAAACTCCTGAAAGAGACAGATCAGACTATTAATAAGGTAGAGGGCTCACCTGCTCCTGAATTTTTTTTGAGCCCAATTAGAAACTGATGAGTCAGGACTTTTTTTAAAATCACTCCCCTTCTCAAAGGAGAACCCCACTTAGAACTCATACCATGTGGGTCAGCCTCATTATACAAGATATAAGGTAATATCTCACCTCTGCCCTGCTTAAAGACTGGGAAATTTATTTGTTTGCTTGTCTATCTCTCTCTCCTTCCCTAGATATGGAGATTAGATGATTCAGGGACAATAAGAAATGAATGAATGAATAATTGAATAAATGAATAAACAAAAGAATACTCCTTTTATACAGCAAAGTAAACTGAGAGTTCAGTCTCTCCACAATCCACTTAGCCTACTTGTTGAAATAGCTTAAAGTTTTTAGAATCTGAGTGGCTAGGTGATGCAGTGGATAGAGCACCTGCCCTGGAGTCAGGAATACCTGAGTTCAAATCTGACCTCAGACACGTAGTAATTACCTATCTGTGTGGCCTTGGGCAAGTCACTTAACCCTATCTGCCTCGCAAAAATCTAAAAAAGAAACAAAAAGTTTTTAGAACCTAAGGAAGACCTGCCAAGGTGAGAAAAAAACTCAATCCTAGGGCACCCTCTTATAACAGTCTCACAGCAAAGAGAAAGTTGGCAGGGGATGTCTTTACCTGGGGTCCATGAAATGGTGTTTTGATATAATCTATATATATATATATATATATATATATATATATATACATATATATATATATATATAGACAGCTGCATTTTCATATATTTGTTTTCCTTTGTAATTCTATGTATTCTATTTTGAGGATTTAAGCATATTATTGGGCAGAGGGGTCCACAGGGTTTCCCATGTCTTCCATTGAGGTCCAGGACACATAAAGCTAAGAACCCCTGGACTAGGGGGAGAAATCAAAAAGTACTCAGAGGAAAACCTGGTCCTAGGTGAAGTCAGTCCTTTGTTCTCTCTAATTTCCCTTTTATAATGCTTTCCCCTTCCTCTTTCAGCACCCTCTATATCCCCAAGGTCCCCAATGCTCTCTTGTTCATCAAGACAGAATACCCTTCAAGTCACTAACACATTACCATAAATACATTCAAGGCTTTTACTCTCCATGGAAGTAATTGCCTTGTGCAAGTGGAGGCTGGGAATCAAAGCCAAAGACATGTCTCTAATCATAGAATTTCAGTCACTGTAGAAAACCAGAGTTTGTAGTGTGAAGTAACAGAGAGCTTTGGATGTGAGAAGCCTGGCTGCCACTGGGAGTTGGAGTTCCAAGGCTTTATAACTAAGCTAGGTCTTGTGTCAGGAATTTCAAATTTGGTTTTAGCAACCTACTAGCTAGGTGACCCTGGGCAAGTTACTTAGCCTCTCTCTGCCTCAGGTTCCTCATCTGTAAAATGGTGTAATAACATCCTAGCCAATCACTCAGGGTTGTTTAAAGGATCAAAAGAAATACTATTGTAAACCTTCATGCAGTTTATAAATGTTAGGTTTTATTATTATTACTATTACTTCTGCTTCTTCTACTATAAGTAATGATGGTTAAGTCTCTGAAATATGATGAGCCTCTATTTCTCTCACCTTGAAAAATAGGATAATTGAGTTTTCAATTCTATTATTTCCCTGGGCCTGAGGCAGGCATACAATGACTTTTTAATGCAAACCACCACATTTTGGGGATTAGAAAGGTCTCAGGAAATCATTTTCAACACATAGTATGCATGAATTCTGCGGTCTTCCCAGGCCTCAGGCCTCCCTGGATCCGACCTGTGGGAAGGAGGAGGAGGAGTATCACAAATACTGTTTTATTCAGCCTTGTGGGATCCCCATCTTTCTTCAAGACTCATCACCATTCCTGATCCCACTTTGTTAATATTCTCTCCCTCTGGAAATTGCTGAGAAGTATTTTATCTGTCAAAGACTATAGAGTTTAATGGATAAAGAGTTGGCCTCCTAATGGAGGTCTTGAGACCTAGGTTTAAGCCCTGCTTCTGATACACAGTGGCTAAGTGATGGAGGGTAAGTCCAGAAGGAAGTGGGCCCTAGGCTGCCATGAAATGCAAAATGGGGACCTGAATTGCTTTAGTAGATTGTTCTCTAAACCAATATATTCAGAAATGGCAAAAAAATTAAATATGATTTTTATTTATTCATATTGTTTACTACTCAATAGAATGCAAGCTCTGTGAGGGAAACCATTGTTTCATCTTTGAATGAGCATCTCCAATATTCTGCACATTATGGTGGAGGAAGGGATGGAGGAGAACTTATCTTGATATGTTATCAGCATAATTGATGAACTAACTCCCTCTCCTAATGTAGACTGACTTCTTCAACACAATTTATAATCTTAGGGAATAGACAGGAGCATTTAGAGATGATATGACTTGCTCCAGGCCAAAAGTAGTGTGAGATTTGCTCCCAGGAAAGCCGCCTCTCCATCCCCTGCCAATTGCTGCCTTGCATTTATCAGACATTTAATATTCATTTGTTAAATTGAGTTGAATTGATTTATAAAGGAAGCCTTGACTATGTTACTGTTCAACAGATATTTGCTTTTCATTCTGAGGGAATAAATGATGAATGATGAATGAATGAGTGTTCATTAAACTCTAATCTCCCACCAATACTGAGTAGGCTGTGTGGTACAGTAGGTAGAACACTGATTCTCTCATCAGGAAGACTAGAGTTCAAATCCAACCTCAGAAATGTACTACTTAGGGGACCCTGGGCAAGTCCCTTGACTGTTTGCCTCAGTTTCTTCATCTGCAAAATGAGCTGGAGAAGGAAATAGAAAGGCACAGCTTTGCCGAGAACATTCGAATGTGTTCAACACAACTGAAATGAAACAACTCCCACCATTAACTTCTTCCCTAAGTAGTTGTCATACTTCTCTTTTCAATTTTAGTTTATCTTAAACACATCTGCTCTTAGAATCTTTCTAACATTATGTCCTGAAGAACCTGTCATTTATTCCCCAGGATCTTAAGCCTAGGTTCTTCTGCATGGTCAATAACTTCTCCCAACATTTTTGGATCTCAGAAAGGTTGCTGTGAAATACTGTGAAATAGCAAAGTGAATGATTCCATATCATGAGATATAAAGAATCTCACAGCTCTTGTGTTCTATGAATCTAGGAAATATACCCCTACAATCTCATCACCCTATTTCCCATCATCCTCTGAAAACACCCTTCCTCCAACTCTTTCCCAATAAATGATGACCCAGTTTACTCTCTCTCTCTCTCCCCAGCTAATCGTATCTGCCTACTGTGTCCTTTTACATAACTCTTCCTCGGTATATATTCTACTTTCTGCCCCTGAACCATTCTGCCCCCTTCTTTCTATCAATCTCTATAAATCTCGTCTTTGCTCCAGCCTTGCCATCCCAAGGTATTGAGGCAGCAGCAAGTTGGGAGAGATTGAGCAACAGCATCAAGAACACCAAGCAATAGTCAGAGGAAGGATTGGACCAGTGGAAAGTTAAGGATGCTGAGGTTATCAGAGGTTGTGATAGCCCAAAGTCAGGACAGACCAGGGCCAGCAAATTGGCAGCGATCACGAGTCAAATACAAGCTAATGGTCAGGAAACAAAGGAGACTGAGGTAGAGCCTAGCAACTGGAAACCAGATCTCTCATATCAATAAAAACAGAGTTCCCAGATCTGTGAAAAATCAGGACAGTGACCCCAGTGGTCAAAATACAGACCATGGATATACAACTGAGAAACTTTGCTTACTCTAAATGCTTTTTTCTATTTTCTTTTGGAGGCAAGAACTGAAAACCGAGCATGAATATCCTTGGTTCTGGCAGTTAAGGAGTGCCATAGTGTATAAAGTATTGAGCTTGGAATCAAGAAAACTCATCTTCCTAAGTTCCATTCCAGCTCCAGACTCTTCCTTGCTCTGTAACCAACCCTGGTTAAGTCACTTAATTTTATTTGCCTCAGTTTCCTCATCTGTAAAATGAGCTGAGAAGGAAATGGCAAGCCATTCCAGCATCTCTGCCAAGAGAATCCCAAATGGGGTCAGGAGTCAACATGACTGAAATGATGGAACAACAAATCATTGAGTCAGGGAAGTGATTGCATCTACCTCAAAACTGTGAAGGCTCCAGGTTCTGATCCTGGCTATGGCTGAGGTAGGAGATCTGGTGGCAGAGAAGCCTTGTGGACGTGATCCACCAGAGTTGATCCAGAACTTCTTTACACTAAGGTCCTGGGAACCTCTTCCTCTTTCTCTCCCCAATCCAACTCTGATTGGACTTTTCTGTTAAAGTGCTAGGGGAGCATCATTCCTTTTATATCTCTTATATGTTTTCTTTTATTACAGCCATATATGTCCTATCGACAACTTCAAAGAGACCTCTCTATTTCCCTGGGTGGTAATACAGTAAAGGACAGACGCCATTCTATTTATCTGCTACCCTTTTCCCTTCCTTGTCTAACTATCCACTTATGATAAAATAGACCCAATGCTGTCCCCAAGTCCAAAAGTTTCCATACATTCTGTTAGAGGAATACAAGGGAATCACCATCAATAAAGAGGAGGAACTAAATTTGGAAACCATGACCTAGCTCGCATCTTTCTGAGATCCTCCTAGGTGAGGGATTCTTAACCTAAGGTTTATGGATAGCTAAATGGCTCAGTGGATAGAGTACTGACCCTGAAGTCAAGAGAACCTGAGTTCAAGTCCAGCCTCAGACACTTGCTACTTATGTGATCCTAGACAAGTCACTTAACCTCAGTTGCCTCAAAAAAAAATAAAATGAAATAGAGTATGTATATGTATGTACATACATATACATATATATACCTATATAGATTTATATTATATTTCTCTATCTATATAGATATCTATAGATACAGATGATATAGATGGGGTACAGTGGATAGAGCACCAACCCTGGAGTCAAAAGGACCTGAGTTCAATCCAGTCTCAGACACTTAACACTAACTAGTTATGTGACCCTGGGTAAGTCACTTAACCTCAGTTGCCTCAAAAAAAATGAGATAGTGTGTTTAAATGTATGTGTAAATATATAGATGTCATAATGAATAAAGCACCTGGAGTTAGAAGGACCTGAGTTCAAATTCACCCTCAGACATTTAACACTACCTGATTGTGTGACCCTGGACATGTCACTTAACTGCAGTGCTGGATCTGAAATCAGGAACACTTGAGTACAAATGTGAACTCAGATATCTGTATCTGTGCGCAAGCCACTTGGCCTCTTCTACTGTAAAACAGGGATAACAATGACACATACCTCGCAGGGTAGTTGTGAGGATCAAATAAAATAATAATTTTTAAAGTACCTGGAACATAGAAGGAGCTATTTAAAATGTTAGTTTTCATTTCAGAGGCAAAACTAGGGCAGGGTAATTGGAGCTTTGACCTAGGTTGCTGAAATTCAGAGAGTACAAATAGCACTTGTATTCATCAACAAATGAAAAGAACTGAGAATAATACCTTTATAACAAGAGTAATTAGTTAAATTTAGGAGCTACTACTTAGTTCCAATCCTTATAAATGAGTTCTTCCTAGGGAAGGGATTCTTTTTTTCCCCTTGATTTTAACATTTTATTTGTTTTCCAATTATATACAATAATAATATGTACCCATCATTTTTTGCAAGGCTCTGAATTCTACAATTTTTCCCCCTTCCTCCCTTCCCTCCCCCCAATGCTGTCTGACAGTCTCTACATTGTTTCCATGCCATACATTGATGTAAATTGAATGTTATAAGAATAAACATAACCCCCCCCCAAGAAGATGGGAAACCTCAAGAATAGAGAGAAAGAAAAAAATGTATAGGGGAGGGATTCTTAACCCAAGATTTCAATGGAGAGATTTCAGGGATCCAAAATGATTTATTTTAATTTTGATAATTACATTTCAATAAAATTGGTTTAATCCTATGGATTTTATTTTATACATTTAAAATTTATTCTAAGAGAACCATAGGTTTCACTAGAATACCAAAAGGATCCATGACACAGTAAAAGATTCAGAATTTCTTTCCAAGGTCCAGTGTCATCATATTCCATCTCCAAGGAGCAGCATTTTCACCAATGACCTCTTAGGGTCCTGGAATCTCTATCTATCTATCTATCTATGAGGAAAACATGGCTCCTGAGATCTGTACTGTCTCCTTCCATTTCATTGAAAATGGATATATCTTTAAGAAGTATGTTTAAGGACTTTGCTTTGGGTTGCAGTCACTCATTTTGTCTCTCCCTACCTTTTGGAACAGCCCCATTTCAGGACAATATGCTGAGTCTATCTATCCATAGAGAAGTCTTAATTAAAAGTGCCTTTACTCTGTACTAAGTTAAAGTATACATAATAAATAAATGAAGCAGTTTCTCTCCTTAAGGAGTTTACATTCTCCTGACAAAACAAAACATAAAAGTATATGCCAAGTAAAATCTAAAGAAATTTGGACAGGGGACAGCTAGGTGGATAGAGCAGCAGCACTGGAGTCAAGAGGACCTGAGTTCAAATGTGTACTCAGACACTTCGTAATGGCCTAGCTGTGTGACCTTGGCCAAGTCAAATAACCCATTGCTTTAAATAAATTAAAAAGAAATTTGGATGGACAGCATTATCTCTTAGGAGGGAAGACAAAAGGTCTCAGAAGGATAGTACTTGAGCTAAGTTTGGAAGTCTGTTAGGGATTCCAAGAGAAAGAGGTGAGAAGACACCTGAAGAACATGGGGAACAACTCCTTGCAAAGGCCTAGAGGTTGTATAATAGGAATAACAAGCAGCTTGTTTGTCTGGAAAACAGAGTGAGTAAAGGGGAGTCATGTGTATGTAATTAGCCCACAGCCAGACCATGAAGGGCTGTCTTCAATTTTAAAACTACTTTGTGACTATATGTGAAGAAGTCAAGGTAAACCCTACACATTGTTGAGGTAGATGACACCAATTTTTTTCATTACTTACACTGATTTGACATAGGTCAAGGCAATATATATTTTCCTGTTACCACTTCAAGCTTGGCTGGCCCATGCCTTTTGGCCCCAAGTCTGGGGTTTCACTGACCTTGTTTACTGGACTCTGGGTCTCCTGCTAGATTTCCCATCAAACTAACTCATTGGGTCCATCTAGAATTTGAAGCAGTGGTTCTAACCTCCCTTAGATGCCTGCTTTTGTGATGACATGTACCTGGCTATTTCCAGCACTCTATATTCAAAACTTTGAAAAGTAAGTATTTCAGGAATAATTAATTTGTCTGAAAAGAGCATTATCCTGTTTAGGGAACCAATCAATTCATCAATAAACATTTATTAAGTCATAACAATATGCCAGGCACAATATTAAATACTGGGCTATGAAAAGAGGCAAAAGATGGTTCCTGCCCTCGGGGAACTTTTATTCTAATGGGAGAAGACAATATGCAAACAAATATAGACAAAGCAAGCTATACACAGAATAAATAGGAAATAGGAACCAATCAGTACTTTGTACTTAGCAGGTACTTAAAATGTAAAAGAGCTTAAGTTTTTGTCTCATATCCAGGTTCCTAGAACATTCCTCTTGGAGCATAAGAGATACTTAATGGGATAGCTAGGTGGTTCAATGGATAGGGGGTTGAGCCAGGAAGATTCATCTTCAGTTCAAATCAGGTCTCAGATACTAGCTATGTGAACCTGGGCAAGTCACTTAACCCTGTTGGCCTCACTTTCCTCATCTATGAAATGATCTAGGAAGAAGCTAGGTAAGGAAGTGGATAGAGCATTGGTCCTGGAGTCAGTAAAACCTGAGTTCAAATCCAACCTTAAACACATGATAACTTATAACTGTATGACCTTGGGCAAGCCACTTAACTCCATTACCTTGCAAAAAAAAATAAACTCAATAAATATAAAATGAGATGAAGCAGAAAACAGCAAACTGCTTTAGTATCTTTGTCAAGAAAACCCAAATGGAGTCAAGAAAAGTCCGAGACAGCTGAAAAATGATAGAACAATAACAAAAGGCACTTGATAAATGCTTCTTGATTAAATTTATTAAGTGCTCATTTTGTCTCAAGAGATATTGTACCACGCAAAGACAGAAATGTCAAAAATGAGGGTAAATGACTTACTTCAGTCCTATGGCTCCTGGATCATAGGTTCAAGATTAGAGATCTAAGATTCCAGATTCAGAGCTATTATGTGGGAAAGACCCAGGTGAAACCTGGACCATCAGACTTCATTTCCACATCTGAATCTTTCCATGATCCCCTCCCAGGATGAATGTCTCAGCTTCCGCCTACAAGACCCTATCCCCTTTAGCTTTCCAACATCAAGATCCCTCCAAGTCCCCTTAATGTATCTCTTTTTCCAACCAGGTGATGCTGGTCCTTTTACATTTCTCTTCATCCTAAATCCTCAACCCCCACAGTCCCATCTGGGGTTCTTTTCTATGTCCAGTCATGCTTATTGTTTTCTTTGGGGCCAGCTATAAAACAATTCTTTTTTTTTATTTTTTTTTATTTTATTCTTTTTTTTTTAGGTTTTTGCAAGGCAAATGGGGTTAAGTGGCTTGCCCAAGGCCACACAGCTAGGTAATTATTAAGTGTCTGAGACCAGATTTGAACCCAGGTACTCCTGACACCAGGGCCAGTGCTTTATCCACTGTGCCACCTAGCCGCCCCAAAACAATTCTTTCAAAGAGGCAAAGCCCAGTTTATTCCCATCCCAGCCATCCCAAGGAACTCTAAGTTTCCATCTGCCATATTTGGTGGACACACCCTGCCTCATTTTCCTCCTTAAATTTAGTTCTTTTTTCCTTGCATGATGGTAGTAGTCTCAACTTGAGACATTGTCACTGGGGGAAGGGAGCAATGTAGGGAGAAGGAGCTCACCCAGAAGGAGTCATGGCCATCTGGTGACTTCATATTTTAACTCATTATCATTGCTTAAGTAGGTGCTAATAAATAATTAGCCAGAAGAAGGAGAAAGAAACAGGAGCACAGTCCCATTCAGGGGCTATTTCTCTTGTGTTCCCCCTTCTGCCTGGAGCCCAGGTGCTAAGGTGGGGACTCTCAGCAGGCACCACAGAAAGAAGATGAAAAACCTGAACTCACACTACCATCAAATCTCAGGCTTCAGAAAACAAACTAACCTTGCTTCTGGACCTGGGATTGCTTATGGGAAATAAAGTCATGAAAACTAGCTCTGGGGGGACATTCCATTAAAACTTTCTTTTCATCTGGTGGCCAAAGATGACCTGGGGAATCTTAGGCAATACAGTGGATTGGGGAGAGATGGTTGGAGCTGGTGTACTTTGCTTTCTCCAAACTGAACCAGAAGTTGGACAAGGTGGGGTAGAACTAAAAGTACCACACCCATTTTCATGCTTAAACTAATGGAAATCAGACTAGACAAAGGAGAAATAAAATAACAAGATTAATGACAAAGACTCTGAAGAACAGGACTCTGGATTCTTCCTCTGATCTCCCAAAAATGGGATCAGAAAGAAGACTATGAATGTCTCATATGTCAAGAATGTTTGTCAAAAGGAGTACAATTGAAAATGTGCTAAATGGGGCTGAGCTTTAATTCTGATTGTTTCACTTAGCATCTGAGGGAACTTGGAAAATTCACTTACCCTCTCAGGGTCTCAGTTTCCCCAGGTATAAAAAGCAGGGGTAGGACTAGATTGTCCTCTGAGGTCCCTTTCAGTTTCATACCTCTGAATCTCTGTTCCTATGACCCTTGAACATGCACTCAGGCAGACCTGCTGTGTGGAAAGTCATGGGTACATCCCCTGCGTCACTGGCTTTCCTCAGGTGGCTTAAGTTTCCACTTAAGTTACGTAAGAAGAACTGGGGAATGGACTTTAATGCTTCTGGAACTGGCATTTTAAAAAACCAGGGTTGAAATGACCTAAGTCATCTTGCAATTTGATGAAGTAATTTGCAGAAAGAGGGTTTTGTTCTGACTCGAATGTTTTTCCACATGACTTAATCTCTCCCCAGGCCCCTGTTGGGTCTTATTTTTAGATAAGCCCCAACCCTGTCTTTAGGGCCCCATGTCACCACTCTATGGGGAAGGCTGCCCCTCTGACTCAGACTGGAGGTGCTGATACCCTGCCCCCCACCCCGCCCCCTTTCCTCAGGGGAAAAAGGCCAGTTGGACTGAATTGGAGGCAGAAATTTGGAGGCTGACTTGCACCTTTCCTGAAAGCCTGTTCAGAAAGGTCCCTTCCTTCTTTCCTTCCTTCCTTCCTTCCTTCAACCCTCCTCCCCTCCTTTCTTCCTTCTTTGTCTCCTTCCTTGTTTGCTTCCTTCCTTCCTTCTTTCCTTCCTTCCTTCAACCTTCCTCCCCTCCTTTCTTCCTTATCTCCTTCCTTTCTTCCTTCTTTCCTTCCTTCCTCCCTCCCTTCCTTCTTTCCTTCCTTCCTTCCTTCCTTCCTTCCTTCATCCTTCCTTCCCTCTTTACTTTCCTTCCTTCCTTCCTCTTTCCATTTCCTCCTTCCCTCCCTTCCTACCTCCTTCATTTCCTTCCTTATTCCCTCCATTTCTCATTTCTCCATTTCTTCTTCTGTTCTTCTTTCACTTTCTTCATTTCTCCTAATCCCTTCCTACCTTCTTTGCTTGCTCCCTTCCTCCCTTTTTCTTTTCTTTCTACTTCTGCATTCCTTCATTTCTTTGTTCCTTTGTTCACTCCTTTCTTCCCCTCCTCCTTTGTAAATCATATATGATTAACTGCCTACTATAGATAAGGTGATGTGGTAGGAGCCTTCACACAGTAGGGACTTTGTGTCTTTTTGCAAATGACTGCCAGATCTAGATATCCAGGACCAGTCTTTCTCATGAACTCCAGGATAGTACAATACAGCATAGTGGAGAGGCTACTTGAGCCCATATTCAGGAAGACCTTAGTTCAAATCCATCCACAAACTCTAACTGTATGACACAGGGCAACTTATTTAATAACTCTAACTCAGTTTCCTGTTCTATAAAATGAAGAGTACAGACCTCAAAGAGACCTAGATCAACTGCCTATTGAATATTTTCCATTGGATGTTATCCAAGCATCTCAAAATCAATATATCTGTAGCAGTGCTCATCTTCCCCACTAAAAAAAAAAAAACCCAATACTACCCCACTTCTGGACATTCTTATTTCTATTAAGGGTACAGCTGTCTTTCTAGTCAGACAGGGAGACAGAATCATCCTTGACTTTTGACTTTCTCTCACCACATTTATCCAATTAATTGCCAAGTTAGTT
The DNA here is from genome assembly GCF_037893015.1 of Macrotis lagotis. NCBI lineage: Eukaryota > Metazoa > Chordata > Mammalia > Peramelemorphia > Peramelidae > Macrotis > Macrotis lagotis. The sequence goes on from NC_133661.1 coordinate 60,129,990, forward strand.
TGATTTATTTTTCTTTCTATCTACTCCATATCTCCCAAATCTATCCCTTCTGCTTCACTCATTGCCACCATTCTCATTCAAATCTTCATTATCTCCAACCTAGACTAATGCAAAATCCTCCAGATCCATGTTCCTGCCTAAGATAGCTCCCATCTCCCACCCATCCTCCATTCAGCTCCCTTAAACACAGGAATGACAACACTTCCCTCTTCTACAAATTACAAAAAATGGCTCCCTATTATCTCTAGGTGTAATGTCTATTGATCATTTAAAGTATTTTACACCCTGCTTAACCTATCTTTCCAAGCTTTTTACTCATTACTTAATTTCATTTCATACATTCTTTGATCTAAATAAAACAGCCTTACTGGTGTTCATATGCAGCATTCTATCTCAAATCTTGGTGTGTTTGCATATAGATCTGGAATGCATTCTCTCCAGTTCTTCCCAGCTCAGAATCTCTTAGGAATTTCACATCTCTTATTGATTATTTTATTAACCTCCCCTTGGGGCCTATTTATGTCTCTTTAGCTCCTGATAATCCTTTCATTCTCTTGTATTTTTCATATTTACCAATTTCATATTGTCTTCTCCAATATAATGCACTCCCCCTGGAAACAGGAGCTATTTAATTTTTGTCTTTGATCTCAGTGTGGATTAGTGAATATAGAGATGACACTGGAATCAGGAAGATCTGAGTTCAGGTCCTGCATTAGATATAAACTGGCTATGTATCACTGGGAAAATCCCAAATTCTCAGTGCTTTAGCCAACTCTATAAAACTGTAAATTGCAGAGAAAAAGTTAATCTGTGTTGGTTGGCAAAGTTTCTCACTGGGAAATCTCTAAATGGTTAAAATCTCTGGTTTGGTTCTAAAAAATCCCAGGATTGATCAAAGTTCCTAAAAACATAATGGTCTTTTAAATGCTCTTTATGGGGCGGCTAGGTGGTGCAGTGGATAAAGCACCAGCCCTGGAGTCAGGAGTACCTGGGTTCAAATCCGGTCTCAGACACTTAATAATTACCTAGCTGTGTGGCCTTGGGCAAGCCACTTAACTCCATTTGCCTTGCAAAAAAAAAAAAACCTTAAATGCTCTTTAATTGTTGTAATATTTATTGGATTTAAAAGGATATTGTAGACAATACAATTAATCATATAACTCATCCCTGCCTTCCAAGGGTTTATAATCTATTTGAAGAACTGAGCCATCAAATTCAAATTAACAGCATTATTTTGAGTTTCCTTGGGAATAGAATTGGAGAAAATAAGTAGTCCTGTAGATTCTTAAAGCATTATTGTCTCTAATTCAGGGAGAAACAGCATTTAAATAACAGTTAAGTAGGTGGAGCTCCTTGTGGTAGGAATAGGTACTATAACCACCTTAATGTAGGGAGCTTCCAGTGATGAATTTCCATCTACTAATCATCTTCTCAAAGAAGTTTATCATCTTCTCAAAAAGCTTAAGGGATTTGCCTCAGTCACACAAAAGACCCTCTAAATAATCAAAGAAAATGATATTGGCATCAAAGCCATGATGGAGCTTAGGGTCTCAACAGATGCTCATTCAGCTATGACTAGAGACAGCTAAGTGACCAAAGAGAACTTTATGATAATTTGAGACTTGTTCCGAGTCCTAGATGATTCAGAGTATTCAGATTAAAGGAGAAGATAGGCAAGAGGCAAAGGTGAGATTTACAGTCTATTTGGCAGCCCATAGAGGAATCGATGAATCTGACAATCTCATGAGCATACACAGCGGGTGATCAGAATGAGTGGAATCTTATACCACATTCAACATATCACCTGAATATAAAAGGTCACATCATTTTAAAAAAGAAGAAAATTGAAAAAGGTACCTTGCACAGCTATAGCTAGAGGAAAAAATTATTTACTAAAAAAAAATGGTTAGAGATGATCTTAGAAGATAAAATAAGAATTTTAATGATTGAAAATTTTTTAAAGAAAATCAATTCAGGTAGAAAGTGGAAAAAAGTTTTTTTTTGGAGGAAATGTCTCTAATAAAGAGCTGATATAAGAAATTGATAGAATTCCATATTAGAAACTCATTCTCCATAATGTAGTCAAAGGACAAGAAACTAATTTTCAGAAGAAATACAACACTATGAGAGAATGCTCCAAATTATTATTGGTAATCAGGGGAAATACAAATTCTGGTTTATCTCATATTCACCAGATTGACAAAGATCACAGAAAGTGATTTTAATTTTAAAGGGACTGTAGGAAGTCAACATCAAAAAAGGAGGCCAACAAAGAGGGAGGTCCCATACAAGCAGAAATATTTGCAGTAGAACTTTTATTATATCAAAATATTGCAAAGAGGGTGCCTATTAATTTGGAATGACCGAAAAAAAGCAGTAGGTAAATCCAATCCCATCTTATTCTTTCTTTTCACAAATGGCCATTACAATTATATAAAATTACATGTACCATCAATGACCTCTCTATAATGGTGAATTATAGCTTTTTTATAGTTTTATATTTTTTATGGGAAAGCATTAAGGGAGATTGTTTATTGGAAAGTGAGTGATAGGTCAGTAGTATGAATAGTATTTTGCTGTAAGAAATAATGGAACAGAGAATTCAAATAAATTAAGAAAATGTGGACTAATTGATAAAGAGCAATATGAGAACTAAGAAGACATAACAAATGATGACAATATTACAAAAGACAAAACATTGAAAGATTTTAGAATTCTGCTCAACAAAGTACATTAATACTTAGAAGACTGAGAGTGATATATGCTGAGGTGATGGAGTAGTAGAACAGAATAGGGCATATTTTTCAGGTTTTATGAATATGTTCTTTTTTGTTTGCTTCGCTTGCTATGGTTCTTTTCTTCTTTTGTGTTTTGTTTTCGTTTGTTGAAAGCATGATTACATTGGTGGGGAGATTGGAGAGGAGAGTTCAAAGAAAGAAACAAAAAAGTATCAATAAATAAAGAGTAAATCCAGAGAGAAAGGAGATGAGGGGGAAAAATTAATGTTTAAAGTTTTAAATATATTTTTTAATTTTAAAAAGATTTTTAAAAATGATAATGCTTAGAAAGTGCAATGCCACTCCAGAATCCACAATATTGGGACCTAGATTGTCTCCCCAAGTGTTTTCATTGTGGTCTAAAGGAGTCCTCGAGAATGTGATCAGATGGTGGACACTGGGTTTAGCACTTGAGGCCATCCATTCAGTCAATCCACAAGCATTTGCTAAGCACCTATCAATTTACCAGGCACGGGGGTGGGTGGGTTGGGGGATACAAAGTTATGCATATACACATATGCACAAATATTGGGGGATGTCAAGAAAAGTTTTACTGGAGAGGGCATGTTTGCAGAATTTACAGGATAATAAATTTAGAACTGGAAAATATCTATAGATCATCAAGTTCTCTCCCCTTATTTAACAGATGAGAAAATTGAGGCTTAGAGAAACTGTGACTTGCTCAGGGTCAAATAACTGTTAGATCTGTATGGTGGAATATGAAGGCAGATTTTCCTGAGGTCTATTTATTGTCTCAGGGAAAGTTTTTTGTTTTGTTTTGTTTTTTTAATATGGTACTTGAATAGTCTTGAAGAAAACTATTGATTCTTAGAGTCAGGGATAGAGGAGTGTATGTTAAGGATATTGTTTGTACAAAGGCATGAGACAGAGATGGAGAAGAGATATTTCCATTACAACCATTTAAATGTGTTACCACTAACTACAAATGAGCACACACACACACACATACACACACACACACAAAATATGGGTTTAGGCTCTCCTCACTATCTCCACCTCATATAAGTTGTTTCTACTCTTTTGTCTTCATTTACAATGTCACCCCTGCCTAAAATGTTCCCTCTCATCTTAATCCCTATGCACTCTTCTATGACCAGTTCAAGTCCCGTGAAGAATTCCCCATAACACAGGTGATTTTTATCAATCTTGATAAATTAGTCACTTCCCAATGAGCAACTGCTATAGCATATTCTCTTAAAAAAGTAAGTAGAATTCATTCATAAAGTGATTGTTATTAAACAGTATATATCTGAGGTAACCTCAGATTTTTGTTGTTAGCCATTTGATAAGAGAAAATATATTATTTCACTTTTATTCATTTGAAACCAATGTTATCCATAGTAATTGACCTAAGTTTTGGGAACTTTATATTTTCATTCCTATGATCATTATTCTTTTAATTTTACTTCCTCTGAAATGGATCAAAGAAGGCTTTTTTCTCTGATTCTCTGAATTTTTCTCAATTTGTTTTCTTATAAGGCAATAATATTCTATTGCATTTAAATATCATAATTTGTTCAACCATTCCCAAGATTGGGCACACATAATTGTTTCTAGTTTTGATATTATAAATAGTACTCCTAAGAATATTTTAAGATATGAGACTTAGTTTGTTCTTTTTTTCATTTTCATTGGGAAGAGTGGAGTAGAAAACCAATAGTGGAGACAATGAGTCAAAAATTAGGAACAATTTTGTAATTTTTCCTCACATGATAGCATTTTCCCCCCAAATTAACTGTGGTAATTCACAGTTCTACCCACAACCAATTCACAGCTCCATAGTATTAATTTTTTTTCTTACCTTCTGCCATCAAATCTTTACAATTTGGTATGTTCAATTAATTTCAATTAATATTGACTTTTCATTTTGGATAAATTCTTTTATGTTGAAGAAAGATATTTCTATTCTCATGGTCTATAAAAATTTTATCATAAATTGATACTCTATCTTGTTAAAGGATGTTCATCTGCTAATATAATCATGTGGGGTTTATATTAATATGTTAAATATTAATATTATGATTAATAATAATATGATTAACACTTAGCCTAGTCCACATAGAAGGTATTTAAAAATGTTTGTTGAGTGTTGACTAATTATGTTCATCATTTTCTGAACATTGAAATATTTTTGCATCCCTGTATTTTCTAGTTATCCCATTTCTAACATTTCTGGTCAAGTTAGAAGACCTGGGTTCAAAGCTCTTTCTTGGAACTTTGTTGTGAATTTATTTCAGTTGTTTCTGACTCTTTGTGACCCCATTTGGGATTCTCCTGACAAAGATACTGGAGTGATTTGCCATTTCCTTCTCCAGCTCAATTTACAGATGAGGAAACTGAAGTAAATAAAGTTAAGTTACTTACCCAGGGTCACACAGTTAGTAAGTGTCTGAGGCTGGCTTTAAACTGGGTCTTCCTGATTTTTGTCTGACTTTCATCCATCATCCACTGCCCTGAGACCCCAGTTACTCTGAATCCATGATCCTATGGTCTTATAAACAAGAGTAAGGCATGAATAGTGGTATCAGATATCAAATTATACAGCCAAGTAGTAATTATCATAAATATTTCAGATTGATTAAAAATAGTAGATCAATGAAAAAGTCTAAATATGTCTGACAAAGAAGCAAATGCTTAGTGTTTAGCTCAAAATTCCAAAGAGTAGTCAAAGGGACTTATGATTTAAGTTCCTTGGAACTGAAGAAGTTATAGTTTGGGGAAACACTCATGAGAGAGTATTTCCTCTCCAAAATAGAAATATTTAGTATACTATATATTATATATATAGTATACTATATATAGTATGATAAACAAATCATTTTATAATATGCATTAGAAATTGCATCACACATATTCTCTCATACATTATATTACATACATATATACAAATATATACATATTTTTATTTATAGTATTTCTACCAAAGTGATGAAAGCAAATCAAACTATGTATATAAATAAATTCTGTGTGTGTGTGTATGTGTGTGTGTGTGTGTGTGTGTGTGTGTGGTGGAGCAGTGGATAGAGCTCTGACCCTAAAATCAGGAGGATCTAAGTTCAAATTCAGCCTCAAACATGTACTAGCTGTGTGACCCTGGGCAAGTCACTTACCTCTGTCTCATTTTCTTCATCTATAAAATGAACTGGAGAAGAAAATGGCAAATCATTCCAGCATCTTTCCCAAGAAAACTCAAAATGTTTGGGGATCACAAAAAGTTGAACATAACTGAAAGTAACTAACAACAAAATTAATCCACAACAATGATTATAGAAAAAAATGAAAACAATGGAAAGAAAATGCTAAAAAATGCAAATGATCAAGCAAAGCCCCAAAGAAGTATGAGAAGTTCCTTTCACTCTATTTCTTTGAAGGGATTTAATACTTGGAAAGTAGAACACTGCATATAATGCCAGACTTTTTGTTTTGACCTGTTATTAAATTTTACTGAGCTTCACTCCCCATCCCCCCTTTTGCTTAAAAGAAATGGTGCTCTTGGAGAGGGAGAGATACATTGAGAACTATAGATAATGTAATATATATATATATATATATATATATATATATATATATATATATATATATATATACATATATATCATAAATCTTATTTTTTAAAATGCATGATGATACAAGTCTTTTTTATTGTTGCTTTTGTTCTTCCTTCTCAAAGAAAACTAATGATATTAGGAAGGTGACTTGCAAGTGAACTGGATTTACATGAGGGAGGACTGAATAAAACCATCAGCTTCACTCTCTCCTCCAGTCATTGGGGTCCAGTGGCAAGATATAGGTTAGGACAACTGGTAAAAGCTCTGAATGCAGTGGGAGACCTTGGTCTTTTTAAGCAAAAGTCTCTCCCAGGTCTAGTTTGTCTGAGACATGTCCCATTCAGTGATCAAAACCTAGGTAAGAATTTTGTTTTATAAAATATAAAAATATTTTGTCTAACACTGCAAGCTAAATGGTGTAGTAGTTAACTAATTGAAAAGTCCTGAATTCAAATTTGACCTCAGGCTCTTAATCTCTGTATGATTCTTCTCTAGTCACTTAACCTCTTTTTTGCCTCAGGGTCCTCTACTGTAAAATGAAGACATATTAGCATCTACCTCAACTGACTTTTTATGAGGGTAAAATGAAATAACATTTGTACAACTTTTTGCAATCATTAAAGCACCATATAAATGCTAGCTATTATTTTTGTCTATAAGTCTTCATTTGATTATTAGGATATTTGTCCCATATTAAAAATCTTACAGAATACCTTCTTTCTCAATTATTAGAATCAAATTATTTTACTTAGACCTCAAAAATGTGATAGAACTCCCTTGAAAATATACTTGTTCCAGAAAATTCCCACAATTCTCCTTTGGAAGTTCATTTATGACTGAATCAGTTTTCTTTCTGAGACCTAGTTAACAGCTCTAATTTCTGTTTCACTAACTTGAATATTTTATGTTTTCAATATAATCATACATTTTCTGAAAATTCTCAGCTTTTCTGACATATATTTGAGTATTATAATTTGTGATGTAAATTCTTTCTTTATATTTTCCAATTATATGTAAGGGTCGTTTTCTTTTTTTAAGGAAGTGGGGTTGAGTGACTTGCCCATGGTCACACCCAGCTAGGCAATTATTAAGTGTCTGAGGTGGGACTTGAACTCAGGTCCTCCTGATTCCAGGGCTGATGTTCTATCTACTGCACCACCCTAAAGATAGTTTTCAACATTCATTTTTGTAAAGTTTTCTTCCTTCCACCCTTCTCTCCCCAATACCCAAGATAGCAAGCAATCTGATATAGATTTTACATGCACAATCATATTGCACATATTTCCTTATTAGTCATGCTGTAAAAGGAGAATCAGAACAAAAGGAAAAAAAAACATGAGAAAGAAAAATCAAAAATAAATTTTAAAAAGCTAAAACAGTATGCTTTGATTTGCTTGCAGATTCCATAGTTCTTTCTCTAAATATGAATGACATTTTCCATCACAAGTCTTTTAGAATTTGAATCACTATTTTACTGAGAAGAGTTAAGTTTATCAAGTTGATCATTGCACACTGTGGCTACTACTGTGTACAATGTTCTCTTGGTTCTGTTCACTTCACTCAGCATCAGTTCGTGTAAGCCTTTCCAGGTTTTTCTGAAATCCACTGGCTCATTATTTCTTATAGAACAATAATATTTCATTACATCCATATACCACAACTTGTTCTGCCATTCCCCAATTGATGAGCATTCCCTCAATTTCCAATTCTTTGCCATTTGGTAATAATTCTAAGGGTACCTGGTGGTGTGGTGGACCAAGTGATAAATTCATTAGGAAGACATGAATTCAAATTCTTCCTCAGATTCTTACCAGTTCTGTGACCTTGGTGAGTAACTTAAGTATTCAACCTCAATTTCTTCATCTGGAAAACGCATCTAGTTCCCTTGACTATTGTGAGGATTAAATAAGATAGCCTGTATAAAGTACTTTTCAAGCCTTAAATTATAATGTAATTGCTATCTGTAATTATTCTTTCTTAGTTAAAATTCATTGTGAATTCACTGTTCTAATTTTTTGCTTTGGTAATGTGCTTTTCTTCTCTCACCTTGCCCACCCCATTTGGAAAATCAAATTAGCTAATGACTTATAGATTTTTTCCCCAGACTTTTAAAAACAGTAATTTGTGTTATCAACATGATAGTCACTTGTCTTAATTCTATTTATTTTTCCTTTGATTTTCAACATTTTTGATTGCTTCAGGATTGGTAAGTTGTTGATTTTTCAATTTTAACTACTATATTCAATTTATCAGTTCTCTCTTTTCTATTTATAAATTTCTAGAAATATACATTTTCCTTTAAGAACTGCTTTAGCAGTATCTCATAAATTTTTATGGATTGCCTCATTGTTATTCACTTTAACATAATTATTTATTGTTCCTATGATTTGTTCTTTGACCCATTTAAGATAGCATTACTTAGTCTCCATTTAAGTCTGTGTCTTTTACTCACATTTATTTTATTGATCACTATCTTATTGATTTATGGTCTACAAATCATTTTTAACATTTTTGTTTTTCTAAAATTAATCACCATTTCTTCATGCTAGCATAAGATCAAATTTTTTCAAGGTACAACATAATGCTGAAAAATATATATACTCTTTAATATGTCTAATATGTCTATTCAAACATCATAACTCTAGTTTGCCTCACATCCTACTCAGATCTCTCTGAAATTTACTTCGTATTGATTTTTTGTTAGATTTATTAAATTCTGAAAGAGCAATGTGAAAATCACCTATAATTATTGTCATACTATCAGAGTCTCTTTGCATTTCAATTAACTTTTCTTTTAAAATGCATCAATGCTTTGTCATTTAGTGCATATGACATTCATTGACATTATTTCATTGATAGTGTGGTATAATGTAGAGTACTAGGCTTGGGATTAGGAAGTCCTGAATTCAAATTGATCTTCTAATATTAGCTATGTGTTCCTAGGACTTATCAGATAAGCAATATATGAAAATAGGTTCAGTTGAATTAAAAAAAAAACAAAAATAGCAGGAAGTCCTAATATCAGATGCACCCCTAATGAAAATAGACAGAAACTTCTCCTACAAGTGCTGTTTATTCTCTATGGTACCTCTAAATAATGTAGTTTTCTTGATTTTTCCTCATTAACAGTATTTATTTTACTTTAGTTCATATAAAATCATGCTTGTGATTTGCCTTTTTTAATTCATCTAAATTGTAATAAATTTAATTGTACTCCATTTTAACCCTATATGTACCTTCATGTTTAAAAAAATGTTTTTCATAAAGAAAAATTGTTGAAATACTGTTTTTAATCCTTTCCACCTCTCATTTTAATGGTGAATATCATTTATTAATATTCAATGTTGTACTTACTCTGACTGCATCTCTCTCTCTCCTTCGAATGCTTTTACTTCAGATTTCTAAAAGTAAGATGAAATCTTTCCCCCAAAATTTTTAGCTTAGTTATATTATTTAGGTGAGATATTAGGCTTTTAAATTAAGTTTGAAACATTCTTTTTAATACTGTCCTTTATTTCTTCTTCAATTGTTGGAAATTTTTCATTTTTTATACTGGTTATTTGGTTTTCCTCTTTTTTTAAAAAGAAAAAATCAGATTGGGGCTGCTAGGTGGCGCAGTGGATAAAGCACCTGCCCTGGAGTCAGGAGTACCTGGGTTCAAATCTGGTCTCAGACACTTAATAATTACTTAGCTGTGTGGCCTTGGGCAAGCCACTTAACCCCATTTGCCTTGCAAAAAACCTAGAAAAAATCAGATTAATGCATAATCTAGTCTATTATTTTTAAAAGTTCTTTATTGTGTATTTTCAATTTTAATTTTAATTATTAATGTTTTCTTTGATTTTCAAGATTTTTAATTTTGTGCTCAATTGGGATTTCTTGATTTCCTGGTTAATTATTATTCTTTTTAAAGGTGCATGTCAAATTCATTGATTTATTGTTTCTCTTTTCCGTGGATGAAAATCTTTGGAGATGTAATTTTTCCACTAACTATTTTGACTGCACACCATTATCTTTATGAAATAATTTATAATGTCTATATTTGCTTTTTGATCAATCAGTTCTTCAACATTATTTAGTCTCCAATCAGCTTTCAATTTTTTTCTTCAATTGCCCTTTATATCATTTTATTTGTTTGTTAGTAAAGAACACATTTAATATTCTTGATTTTATGCATTTTATGAGGTTTTAACTGTTCTGATTTGTGATCAGATTTTGAAAAGTTCCATGCAGAGATGAAAATAATGTATATATCTTTCTATTGCCATTAAGATCTATCATACCTAACTTTTCTAAAATTTTCTTCAGATCCTTAACTTAAATTATTAGTCATTTTTGGTTATTTTGTCTAGGTCTAAAGGTAGTACCTTGAGATTCCCCACTATCCATTTCTTCCTACAATTAATTTAGATTTTCTTCTAAATATCCACATACTATGCCATTTGTATGTGTGTATATATTTATAGTTATAAATATGTACACATATGTATATACATATGTGTTTATGTATTTACAGATACATATATGCTAAGTATTCAGATTAATGTATTATCAAAAAGTCTCCTTCAGCAAAATTCAGTTTTAGTGTTTTTTTTATTTTTTTAATCCCAATGCTTTGTCTGTGATCATGATTGCTTTTTTTTTTTTCGCTCTTTTAAATTCAACTGAAGCATAATAGATTTGGCACCAGTTTCCAACAGATTTATTTAAAATCTGTGTGAATCTATATATTTCAAGTATGCTTCCTACATAATATAAATTATTGTAGCTCATCTTTTGTACTCTAAGAGGACCAATGGCACCACCAGATTGGGGTCAGGACACAGTATATTTGATTATGGCTGATTAGTCTGTTATGAGCTCAGAAGGTTCTACCACAGATCAGGCAAAAATAGTCCATTTGAGTAGCACAGATTTCCTTACCCTCACTGCCTGAAGGCCGGGGAGGTTGTGTTTCTTTACTTTCCCTTGGGTACCATTAAAAGGAATTCAGGAGTGTTTAAGATCTCTGAAGATGGTGGTGGTACAGCACCAGTGAGGTTTCTCAGGAATAGAGGTGGTCATCTACACCCAAATTCAATTAAGTCTATTAACAGTCATTAATCTTTACCAAAAAAATATCTACCTAAAAGGTATAATCACAAATATTTATGCATTTTATACCAATTTTGCCTCTGAAAAGAGGAAATATATTGGGTTCAAAAGTTAGCTCAGAATTCCTATATAGTCCCATTTCCAAAAAGCCCCCTCAGACTTGAGTCACAGGCACTCTGGTGTCTTAGGGTTTCCCTTTTAGATTGGCAGGATGGATCATTCTGCCAGGAAATTTGGCTCCAAGGTTGCCATGGCTCAATTATCATTTCAGCCACCCCCTGCATCTGAAACTGAGAAGGATAAATAAAACCAAATAGAAACAGACAGTCCCCAGCGCCATTCCTCAGAGCTGGTATAAAAGTGAGTAAGATCACAGGGAAAGATATCCTCCTCTCTCACTGGTTCAGTTCATGGCATTCATGCTATGGGCAAATTGGGATCTTTACCCTCTAGACACAACAGAAAGGAATATTCAGAAAAAATGGGAGCCAGAAAGAGATCAATTGTCTCAGCCTTGCTAATTTTAAAGAAATAGTCTTCTCCCATTAGGTGGCCAAAGGCAGCTGCTGCCACCCAGGTAGTAGGGAACCAAGGAAGCCTACATCTTAGAAGATCTGATTGTGCCCAGGCAAGCCTATTTAGAAGTATCTCCATGTAAGGAGGTCTAGGCATGCTCCAAAGACTTCTTACATATTGCCTTTGTTGGAAATTCAATGTCTTAGCAAATACGCAGAAGTGCATTTTTTTAAACATAGTCAAAAATTCAAAATAGTTCTCTGTGGTCTTTGGGGAGGTATAAGCAATGTCCTTTCCCTTGTTTCCCCAGAGTCATACAGTAAAGTCTGAAAACAGACAATGTTACGATATCAAATGTCATTTCGCTCATACAAAAGAAAATCACAATTATTCTCAATACAAAGATTTGCAGATTCAACAAAATTAAGGCATATTTTACAAAATTTGCTTAACCTTGGCCTTACATAGTTTTTATCAATACACAAGCAAAAGAAAGAGCCAAGACAAAGAAAACTGGCTTCTATCTTGAACAGAAACTTAGTCCACAGTGAACCTTCCAGATGACATGGAACTCTTCCCACCAGGGATTTGGGACCTGGGTCAGTTTGGTTCTCAAATTAGAAAACTGTCCTGGATGGAAAACCTTCCAATGATTAGCTCAGTGAATGAGGCTGTCCAACTGGGGTCTGCATAACAGTGTCCCTTTCTACACTTTCTATAGGTTCCTCTAATATAGGCAAGCTCCAAAGAGAGGAGAAAAAGGACCCCAAATTCCTTCTCATTAATCCTTGATAATGCCAAGGTGAATCAAATGGACTTGTAATCTCACCCATTTGGGCTTCAGTTAGAGAAGTAGCAAAAACCATCAACTACTTGATAATTTTAACCACAAGCATCTTACCCTAAATAATTGTAAGGCACTGGGGGCAGTTAGATGACACAGTGGAGGGAATTCTGGGCTTGGAAGCAGGAATCTCTTTAGCAGTCCCAACTGAAGCAAAGAGTATAGGTGGAGAGGCACAGTACATCTGTGTGTGTGTGTGTGTGTGTGTGTGTGTGTGTGTGTGTGTGTGTGTGTGTGTGATAGTGTATAATAGACCCTTAATAAATGTGTACTGAGTTGAGTTACTGAATTGAATGTTTCATGGGCAGCTAAGCATCCTAGGGCAGTTTATGTTCTGACTGCAGATGTTCCTAGCAAGTGACTGTCACATAGTAGGTATTTAATAAATATTTATTGACTAACAGGAGTGTATTGAACCATGATATATACCACATATTGCCTAGATTCTACACATTAGCATTTTATTTCATTCATTTTGATATTTGATTTTTTTAAGTGCAAAATCAGTCAAGTCCCCTCTTGCTCAGTAAACTCCAGGTTCCCCGTTAATTCCAGAATCAAATATAAAATCTGTTTATTATGTAAAGCCCTCCACCATATAGCACTTTCCTACCTTTCCAGTCAACCCCCTCACATTCTTTCTACTCAGCAGCTTCAACCTTCTTCCTAATCTTCACTCACAACTTTCCATCTCTCCACTCATCCCTTTCAACAATTGCCCCTCTATCTGGAGTGTTCTGCCTCCTCCCCTGGCTTCTTTCAAGATTGCTCAAATCCTGCCTTCTGTCTTTGTTGGTCTCTACCCCCACCCCTACCCCACTGGGAGGGCCATCCTCTGAGCATCTTTTCTCCATCTCTACTCTGAATGTATCTTGGATTGTGTGCAATTATTTGAAACCTTTCTCCCCCATTAGACTATAAGCTCCTCACAGGCAGGGACTGTCTTTTGCCTTTCTTTTTTTATCTTCAGGAACTAACACACTGACTAGCATATAATATGTGCTCTCTCATTTCCTGCTGACTAGGAGTTTTCTTTCATTCCTGAATCTTCTCTAAGAGCTTTATTTGTATTGCCTTATCTTTCCCAAACAAAATCCCCATTTGTCTCACACAAGACCAGGCACAACTGGATTCTTAGTAATGACTTGTTGAATTTAATTGTATGGAAAAGAAGACGTCATACTCCTGCAAATTATGAATATATATTTTTTCATTACAAAAACCCAGGAGGTGGGGGCAGGGAACACCTGGAGAAGCCTGGAGGGTTCTGACAAAGAGACCAATGGGAAAGTGATGAGGAAAAACAGCTGTCTGTCTCTGGTAATGCAATTAGGAGCTAAAATATTAAATACTTTACTACAGAACATATATCTCCTGCATAATGAGCTGTCTATTTGGAAAGCAGTCACTGTCCAGGCCAGGGGCCTTGCCAAGTCTCCGAACCAATTGTCTCTGCAAAGGGCAACAGTAGAGATGGGAAGGAGGGTTCAGCCAGATGGTCAAAGGGGTGATATAGGGAATAGGAAACAACTATTTATATAGAAACAATTACATCCCAACTATTTTACAAAAATGATCTCATTTGATCCTCACAACAACCTAGTGAGGTAGGTGCTACCTTGGTTTTCCTTGGACTATCAAGGAAAAACTAGTTCTTCACTGATACCCACCTTAAGAGAGGATAAAGAAGGAGGAATGAGCTTGTGGCAAAAGAATCTAAGGGAGAACCAGGGAATAGCCATCCTATAGCATTAAGAAGCATTTATTGATGTGCCAGGCAACAAGTATTTTCTGTATGTTGTCTTATTTACTCCTCAAAACAATAACATTAGGAAGGTTCTATGATCATCCCCATCTTACATATAAAGGAACTGTTATTGAGAAATGTTAAAAGTCTTGCTCGATTCCCTTAGCTTGTAAGTGCCTGAGGCAAGATCAAAATCAGATCTTTTTGACTCCAAATATTCTATCCATTGAATTGAGTTGGATTGCTTGGGAAAGTTGTCATGTATTCTTCCTTATCATTAAAAATGTGATATAGAAACTCATATTTTATCTGTTACCATCAAAAAAACTGGGGACACAGCAATGTTTATCACAGGTGTGCCTCATCCTCCCCTTCCTACGCCCATTCTATATTCTTGCAAACCCTGCCTTTGACCTCAGAAAAATTATACACTTCTGTTCTCTCTATCACTGCCTCCTCCCACAAAACAACATACTCTCTGGAATAACCAGCTACAACGCAATGTGCATAGAGGTAAGTGACTTAATATGCTAACCCTTGAAATCATATCCAATAGGCAATTATTCCTTGTATGGCATTAGCATCCTATAGCCCCAAAAGACCTCCTCCCCACCACCATCTCCTGTTTACTGACAACCTGAAATCTCATCCTTTGTTTAGATTATGTCCCATATGTCCCTTATGTTTCTTCAATCAATCTACCTGAAAAATTGGCCAAGACCATCTTGGCCTCAGGGCCTGATCTCATGGCAGGGAAAGTAATCTCTTATGGTGCCTAGTAAACCATGACCTCCTTTATCCTCTGTCTGATAAGGCAGAAGTTGACTGTCCCCAAAAGTGTTAGGTTTGGATCAACTGGATTTGATTTCAAGTCTTGGCTTTGCCACTTACCACCTAGCTGACTTTGGACAAGGCATTGAATCTCTTTGAGACTCAATTTCCTAGGGGTGGCTAGGTGGCGCAGTGGATAGAGCAATGGCCCTGGAGTCAGGAGGACCTGAGTTCAAATCTGGTCTCAGGCACTTAATAATTACCTAGCTGTGTGACCTTGGGCAAGTCACTTAACCCTACTGCCTTTCAAAAAGTAAAAAAAAAAACCCTCAGTTTCCTTATCTGTAAAATGAGGGGGTTGAATGAGATGACCTCCAAAGACCCTTCCATCTGAACACATAGCACTTCTTCTATCATCAGTCAATTGATCATTCCCAACTCTACTCCTGACTTTTCAAATTTTTCCACCTCCTGCATGGACAAATACCTTCTCACTCTGGAAATGTCTTCATCCTGTGGCTCTCTTTTTTGATTGGTGAGTCTCTGGCCCAGTGCATGATTTCAAGAGGTGCCCAGATCATGCTTATATTATTCTTGGCTCCATTCCTCACTCTCTAGACTTTTCTACCTCCTCATCAGCAGCATTGTCCTAGTGTAGATACTCCCCCCCATCCCTCCTACCTCCCTTTTATATATTATCTTCCCTTGAGAGTAGAAATGATCTTTTTTTGCTTTTAGCGCTTTTTAATGACTAGCACATAGTAAACATTTAATTAGTGCTTCATCTCCCAATCTACAAGAGTTCACCTACTAGGTGCTAGGCAACACTCTGGGTTCAAACACAAAAGTGAAATGGCCTTAGGGCTTTGCAATCTAGCAAAAGGAGAAAACATAAACAAATATGAATAATATAATTAGATACCAGATTATTTTGTGGGGAGGGGGAGCAAAGCATTATAATCTGGGGATATCAAGAAAGGTTTGATTCAGATGGAGGCTCTGGAGCTGAGTCTTGAAAGCTCCAAGGTTCTTCATGTAAGCAAAACTTCTAGTCTTCCAAAACTGGAGGGAGGAGGAAAGGGGATGGTTTAGAGGGGAGGTTTATAAACATGAAATCTGGATACAAAGACAGAGTATGTTTGTGTTGGAAATTCAGCTAATATCATAGGAATTTCTCTGGAAGTCTTCATGCATTCCTGGAAGGACTGTGAAGCCTGAGATGTGAACTAGTTGACTTTGCTGAAAGTCTTTTTATCTCTTTTTCTCTCTTTCCTCTTTATCTCCCTCTCCTTTCCTCTCTTCCACTCTTCTTTCCTTCTCTCCTCCTTTCTCTCTTCCTTCTTTCTCCTCTCTCTCCCTCTTTCCCATTTCCCTTTCTTCTTCTTCCTTTTCCTCTTTTTCCTCTTCTTTCATCATTCTTCTTTTCTTTTTCTTGTCTCTAATTCCCACTGTTTTCCACCCTAATCTCTCCTTTCCTTTCTTCTTCTTTCTCCTTCGCCTTCCTACTATTATGTCACCCTTACTATCCCAGGAAGAAAAAACCTTCAGGACAAAACAGTCTTACCTTTCTCTACCCACCTTTGGAGATGACACTACTTGTTTTTATGTCTGTATGATGTACCAGTGTTAAAATTGGGTGCCTTGATAGGATATATTCTATTCTTTAAATGCTTATTATGATGTGAGGCAATGTCTGTGACTACATTAGTTGCTTCTGTGTTCATGAGTATCTGAGGGGTATGTGTTCCTGATTATAAATATATGTGTCCTGTGTGTGAGTCTGAGTGGGCCTTTATGTGTTCCTGTGTGTTATAACTGTGTGTGTGTGTGTGTGTATGTGTGTGTGTGTGTGGTCATTATTTTTGTGTTTGTGTCTGTATTATGATGATGACAATGATGATGATGATGATGATGATGATGATGCAGGGCTCAAAGACCATGTGCCATCTTGACTTTTTCTGCTTCATAAAACGCATAAAGTCAATGATAAATAATAGGAAAAACCTCATTGTTTCTTCTGGTCTGCAAGGCTAAAAACTGAATCATCTTTGACTCTTCTCTCTCCTTCATCCCCCACATCCCATCTGCTGCCAAATCCTACTGATCATTCCTCCCAAATGTCTCTTGGATTTTCCCTTCCCCTTCCATTCCAATGACCACCACCCTAGCCTAGGACCTCATTCAAGGAGCTCATGTTGGAATTATTTCAACAACTTACCAGCTGGTCTCCCTATCTTCCTTTTTTCTCTTCCACTTAAATACTTGTCTTCCAACTTCTTTCTAAAGCCCCCCTTTTTCACAGTATTCCCCCATTCAAGAGCCAACAATCCCTCCCTATTATTTGTTCTATCAAATCTGAGATTTCTGTATTTTGTTGTGCTAGTCTTGCTGAAAATCAGTTTATACTTTTCTTCTCTTTCATTTTCCATCCAATGATGAATAGAACTGAACTTGGAATTACGATTTGAACACCTTCTCTCACTTTCCTTGTGGCTTAGTGTCCCAAAGTCTGCATCTATAAGGACCTAATCTTGAAAGTGTCCCTTCTTTCCTCCATTTCCCTTCCCAACATCTCTCTTCTTTTCGCTAATTTTTATCCTCCTAAAATTGCTTCTGAAATAATATAACTCAAACATAGCTTGTGTTTATTTCTCTGCAGATGTAGGTATAAGGGTCCTTTCTCTCTGTATAAACACTGAAAGCAACAATTCCATGTACTGAGTGCAGGATTTATTTATTACTTTCCACAGAAAATTGAAAAAGCACATAAATGGTTCATAGTATCCTGTCAACAAAACACACACGTGCATATATGTGTGTGTGCATGTCTGTGTGTGTGTCGTTTTATATAAATTGTATATATTAATTATAAATATATAACTAATATAATACACATACATATATTTATATATTATATGTATATATATGCCTTCACACACATGTATATATTATATATACATGTGTGTGTATCTGGATCCTATGCCAACAAGTTCCTCTATAGCCCCAGAAATTCATATAGACTTCAAGCTTTTTGGTACCATCTGGTGGCTTGCTCTTCTCACAAGGGGACCATTAGAGATGCTACCAAAGCAACCTTCCAATATGCTGAGTCCCACTTTTTCTTTTAAGAACTCATGTTATTAGTCAACCTCATGATAAAATGCTAAAGAACCTGTACACTCACCTATTGGAAAGACATGAATTTGGGGTTTCTAGAGTCAAATACCTAAATTATTACGAGCCCCAATTTTATCCTCAAGATTCACATAGGCATCCAAGCTCATGGCCAAGCTTCTCATTGAAGGGAAATATTCTTGGAGCTACTAGGGAAGCAAATTGTACTTGCTGAAGAACTCATGGGTATATTGAAAGCAAAGTCTGTCTTATTGTGTCCATCCCCCAAAAGTAACTTAAACTCTCCTGCTGCTCCTTCAGTTTTGAAAGCCAAGCATATGATTATTTTCTTTCTCTTAGGTGCCATAATGAATAGAACACCAGTCCTGGAGTCAGGAGGACCTGAGTTAGAATCCAACTTCAGATGCTTGACATTTACTAGTTATGTGACCTTGGGCAAGTCACTACACCCTGATTATCTCTCCTCTAGGGTCATCTCCAGTCTTCCTGATTCAGATCTAGCCACTGACCCTAATTGGCTCTAGTGGAAAAAGTGAGTCCCAGGATTTAGCACTGCACACTCTCATTCAGATCCAATTCACATGCATGTCATGGCATCACCTCCCTGATATCATGATCTTCTTAAAGAGCAAAGGACAAACATTATCACCATCTTTCAGAATGATGGATCTCTGACCTCTCAAACTCAAGTATCTTTGATAGATATTCCCAAGATTAGTTCTTCTAAGTAAAGGCCCCTTATCATGCTCTGTAAGATTGGATGCCACTACTACACTATCGACTATAAGCCTCTTTTCTAAGAATACTATGGTTCAAGAATTCTCAATATGTCTCCAAAAACCTAGAGTTCAGGAACTTCCACCATTAATACCGATGGCTTCTCCTATGAAGAACTATCTTCTATTGGACTGAGAAGTTAAACCACTGCTTCTCAAAGGCTAGGTCCAGAAACTTAAGATGTTACTCTTTCTTACAAGGGCAAGACTCACATACAGCTACCATGAATTTCTACCCCAACAAAATCATTGAGATCTAAATTGTGGGAATCACTTCTCTCAACCCCAAACTCAGTCCCACTGGGACACTCAGGTTCCCCCTGTTCCTCTCTGCTCTGGCCTATAAGAAGAGGGCAAAAAGGACAGAAGACCAAATTATTGATGAAGACTCCCTTTCAAAGGCCATCATGAAGAGATGGTTTTACCCCCTCCCAGCCAGGCCAATTAAATCATCCCTAATAAGATATTCTCAGTCCTCCTGGAGGTCGTCAATGTGTATGTCCCACATTCTCTGAAGAGAGATATGATCAGAACCCAAACAAAATCTCATCTCCTGTATGAGCTCATTGAAGTGATCAGGAAACCCCTTGCATATATTTTTCCCTTGAGTTGTTTTTCTTTTGAAATAGCTTGAGAGTTCCTTCAGGGTAAAGATCGTATCTTTAGCATATGAGAATACTATACTTCTTAAAATCTGCCAGAGGACATAGCACCATGCAATGTTTGTTGAATGAATAAATTTCCATTCCTATATTGTGCCCTTAATTCCATATTTCCCTCAGCCTAATTGTTTAATTGAAAAAGCCAACAGGAGAGGCAAGATCTTATTTTCCAGACTTGGAACTTATAAATCACAGTCTGACAGAGTTTTGAGATAACTATCAAAGAAATCAAAAGAGAAGTAGATTGATTATGGCTTTCCTCTGCTAGCACCAATTCTGGATCCTTCTAGAGATCTGTTTCTGTTAAGCAATAGTGCCAAACTCAAATAGAAACAGGGACTAATCCAGACATAATAATACTTCATGTTGAATTAGAAAACCACATATTAACATCATTTATGTTCTATTGTATTTTTATTTATTGTGTTAAATATTTCCCAGTCACATTTGGGGGAGTGGGGGACTTTGTAAGGCAATGGGATTAAGTGACTTGTCCAAGGTCACACAGCTAGGTAATTGTGTCTGAGGTCATAGTCTAACTCTGGTCCTACTGACTCCAGGAACCAGTATTCTATCCACTGATTCACCTAGCTGCTCCCAGTCACATTTTAATCTGGTTTGGGTCCTGCATTGATCTAAAGAGTTAACAGTGCTTCAGATAAAGTTTTCCCAGAATTGAGGATGGTAACAGAATGGGCAAATATACTTTCTAGGTCTTCTTTTTCAGGTAGTGGGGGAAATCCCTTTCCTTTTCCATTTGTAATGAGAGTCTGGTACATGCATGGACCCCATCAACCTGCTTTGCTGGTATAGCCACTCCTTGGGGAAGATGCTCTAGGAGCTTGTTTCTGAGAAACTCATAATACTGTATAAGGGAAATTCTTTGGAAAGACTAATGTAGTATGTGTGGACATTCTGTTACTGGCTCTGGTTGACTAGACATGTGGTGGGGAAGAACCTTTTCAATTGACTGCGTAGCCAGAAATCTCAGCATCTTCAAAAGGACTTGAATCAATTTCCTCCATCTCTTCAATTCATTCAGCAATTCCTTCACTGATGGTGTTCCATGGGAAATCATGAGGGAAGGGGTCCTTCTTCACTCCAGGGTCTTATGATACCTAAGAAACAGTGCTCATTTTTTTATCTTTCTGTTCATTCTTTTCAAATCTGGATTCAGGGAACCTAGATTTTGATTGTGACAGGAAACCACATAAATTCAGGATTCAAAATTCAATCTCAAAATAGCATTGATTCCCTGAGGAACAAGCGAGAGTGGGCTACAGGTCTTCTGCCCAGGCAAAAGATCTGGCAGTCATACAGCATCTAGACATGAACTTGATGAAACCAACTCTATGCAGAAACTGAAGTGAATTATTAACTTAAACTCCTCCAGAAAACAAGATGGTATAGAAGAGATCATGGGAGGAGGGGGAAAGGAAGGGGAAGAATGTTTGGTTTTTGTTCTTTCTATATACCCTTGAAAGAAATATAGTTGTGTAAAAGTTGTTAGCTTAAATGGTTCAATGGAACTGTGATGTGATCATTGGTCTTCTCCCAAAGAGGGGAATAAAAGTGGTGGGGACTCTAGCTAATGGCAGCAGAAAAGAGACACTTACCATTCATGGAGTTTCGTTGGAATGCTAAGGGCAATACAGAAGATCTGACTTCTGGAAAAAAGGACCAGAGAGCACAGGATATGTTTGTTTTCTTCATGGAGCCCTCCAACTGTCCTTTCTTCAGTCAATGTTAACAATCTCTGAAATACCCTGTTCCTCCATTTTTTTTCAAACAGAGGACCCTGTGCACATTCTGTCCTTCTTTTCATCTAGACTATCTAAGGGTTTGCAAGCTTCAGATCAGTGTTTCAAGACTAATGTTGCAATGGAGATTCCAGAAAAAGAACAAGATTGATCATCCCGATATCCTGGGTCCTTCCAGTCCAAACTCAGCCATTAAATAGCTATTGGATTTTGAGGGCAGGCAAGGGACTTTGTCCAGTTCATCATCTTTAACATGGTATATAAAATATAATAATTCTGGGGAAGTCTATTGAACTTTACAGTCCTTAGTTTCCTTATCTGTAAAATCATAAATTAGGCTATGATCTTATTCTCAGCTAATATGTTGATTGGTTTTATTGAATTGTTGTCTCTGTCTCTTTATCTCTCTGTGTCTGTCTCTCTCTCTCTCTGTGTCTATGTGTCTGTCTTTTTCTGTCTCTCTCTCACTGTCTCTCTCTTTATCTTTGTCCCTTTTTCTCTCCTCTGTCTATCTGTCTGTCTTTCTCTCTGTCTCTCTACCTCTACCTCTGTCTCTTTGTCTCTGTCTCTCTGTGTCTGTGTCTCTGTCTGTCTGTCTGTCTCTGTCTCCCTGTCTCAGTCTCCCTGTTTCTCTGTTTCTCTCTGTCTCTGCCTCTCTGTCTTTCTGTCTTGCTGTCTTTCTCTGTCTCTCTCTCTATCTCTGTCTGTCTCTGTCTCTCTGTATCTGTCTGTCTTTCTGTCTCTGTCTCTGTCTCTCTTTCCCTCTCTCTCCACTTCTCTTTCTGTCTCTGTATCTCTTCTCTTTCTCTCTGTCTCTGTCTTTCTGTCTCTCTCTGTCTCTGTTCCTCTGTCTCTCTTTTTCTCTGTCTTTTCTTCCCCCCATATACTCTCTGTCTCTGTCCCTCTCTGTCTCTCTTTTTCTCTGCCTCTCCTTCCCTCCCCCACTCCTCTCCATTACAAGAGATGACTGTTGAGAGGGGACAGACAAAAGGTCTACATTTTGGAATGAAGGTTAATGAAAACAAACTACATCAATTTTTAAAAGTCCACTGACACCTGGACTCTAAGTTCCCTCCTAGCTCAGATTTTACCCTGTGAGATAGGCAGAATAGACAAGGAGCTTGGAGTTATGAAAAGAAATTTTGAAAAGGAGTTATGAAATTAGGAGTCAGGAAGACTTGAATTCAAATCTGACCTCTGACATTTAATATCTGTGAGGGTGAGTCCTTAAGTTTGTCTGTGCCTCAGAATCCTCATCTGTAATATGGGAGTCATAATGCCTGCAGAATCCTCCTCGCAGGACTGCCACAAGACCTAAACAGGATAATGTTTGTGAAGTATTTTGCAAGTACTACCTAGATTTCAGCTATGATTATTTAATGCGATGCTCACGTGATGTGAAAGCACTTCACAAAATAGACACCATCCAGACCATGTTCATCTCCAATGGTTCTACTTTCTTCCAGCCCCCTTCCCCCCTGCCCCCACTTCACTTTACTTTCTGCCTAAGAAATCCCTCGATTTCATAAACAGATTAGGACCCGGCTTTCCCTCTCTGCCCCCTCTGCTCCTCCCATGTAGCCCATATAACAGTTTTACAAGGGTGGCATGTAATGAAAAAAGGTAGGAAAGCCCTAAAGGACTCAGTGTGCATAGGCAGTCTTTCAGGAAGGGCAGGAAGGGAGTGAACTTGGAAACCTCAGCTCAAACTTTGTGATGGTTCTAATCCCATCCCACCAGAATCCATTACATCACTCTACTGGATCGCCTAGGGGGCAATGGTTAGAGCCAAGACCCCCAAGGGGTGGCTTGATTCAGGGGGAAGTGACCCACCATTCTATTACTTCATGTCTCCATGCCTCGGTTTCTCCTACTGTAAAAGTGGGCTGGCGACAGGTAATATCTTTTCCTACGTCACCTGGCTCTGAGGAGGATGGATGAGATAACGTCTGGAATGGTATCTGGGCTCTCGGAAAGAAAGACTCTTTATAAAGGTTTTTTCTCCTTTCTTTCCTTGCTTTTTTTTTCCCTCAGCAGTCAACCCACGTTGTTGCCGGGGGAGAGGGGAAAGTGTTTCTCTCTTCTTACCTTCTTGCTGACTGTCTGGCAATCCAGAGTAGAGGAAATCCAAAGCAATTTCAGAGAAAACTAAAGTTCTGCCCTTTGAGAAATGTAAGATCAGGGCTATGCAAGTAGAGAAGCACCTCAGAAGACAGCCAGATCAGCCCCTTCATTTTCTAGATCATGAACCCTGGGCCCAGAGAGGGAAGTCACTTGTTCATGGCCACCCAGTCAGTGACAGAGCCAGAATTTAAATCTGGGTCCTCTGAGTTTAAATTTAAGCCTGAGTCCTTCTTTCCTTCTACCACAAAGTCTATAAAAGTCCAAGTCTCCACTTTTCACAATGCAAATTGTTCTGACTGGTCCCTGAGACCATCTTCTCTAACCCTCTTGTCTTAAATATGAGGAAGCAGACCCAAAGAGGTCTCCCTTGCATAGGGTCACACAGCATGTGAGCATCCAGAGACAGAATTCCTACCCAGCCCAGTGGTTTGTGGGCATCCAATGGCATTTGTGGGCATCCAATAATACCCCCTGAGGCTCATGTTGAATGATATAGGCCTCTAAGAGGGAGACACTTGGAGTGAATGGACAAACCCAACTGCAAGTGGGTCAGCTACAGATTTATCTGTAGGATTAGGAAAGTTTCTTGTTAGTGACCATTGTGATGCATCGGACAGTTCCACATCCAGAGAAGAAACCAGTTGCCCTCATTTGATTGCAGTAGTTTGTAAGAATACATACAAGTATCCACTGGCTCCTACTTTTAAAAGTTTATAGCTATTACTTGGGGCTTGTAATAAACTTACCTTGCAAACCTCACCATGAATAGGGGCCATTCTTTGCTGGAATCTTAGTTCCCTTCACAGCCTGGGAAGGGAACCAACCAGCTTCACCAACAGTGTTAATGCTAAAACCACACATGCAGAGAAATCCAGTACCCAGGCTATAAATCCAGACCAGAAGGCCCCCCTTAAAGCTGCAGTGCCCGTGGGAGACGCCAGGGGCAAGGGGACCTGCAGCATCCTGATGGGACTCTAAAGGGTTAACCTACCTCCCACATTCCTTCCTCTTCTCAGTTCTCCCTATAAGGAAAAAAAAGAAAGAAAAAAAATTTTTAAAAGGAAAGACCCATAGCCACAACCCACAATCTCTCCTCTTTGCTTTACGTCTGACCGTTTTTTCCCTCTCTTCTGTCTCTGGGGACAAGGTAACAAGACCTGCCAGTCGGAATGAGTGAATGATAAATTTTCTGGATATTAGGAATACTGGGCATCTGGGAACAATAACCATGCCTCTGTGCTTCACTTCCTGGGGATCCTGGACAGAAATAGGGAGGGAAGGAGAACGGGTAGAGGGGAGAGGAGTTGGGAATTCTCTGGACAAAAAATCTCAGTAGAAATAGAGGCATTCAGCAAGAGAGAGCATCACTCTCACAAGAGAGTTCTGGTCTGTGGGTATAGGTTCTATGATGGTTCGGATAGGAAAAGTTTGTAAAATACTCAAGGACATTTTTTTCTTTTGAAAAAAACATAGATAATGCTAAGTGATACAGTGAAAAAATGTCTGAATTTGGAGTCAGGGGATCTGGGTTCAATCCAATCTCAGTTATATATTACATGACTTTGGAGCTCTCTGGCCCTCGATTTTCTCATCTGTAAAAGGAGGAATTGACTTAGATAACTTCAAAATCCCTTTCAACTCTAAGTCTATGATCCTCCGAATGTCAGATGTGGAAGGGACTAAATCACCTCATGAAGAGGGACATAGCACATATTTAAGATTACATGGATAGTTCCTTGCATAGAGGCGCCTTGCACCCAGAGCTTCAGCTTTGTTCAACCCTTTATTACACTCTGGACCCCCATTCCTTACTTACCATACTTCTTTCTCAATCATTCCCAACTAGTCTTCTTACCCTGAAACTGCCTCGGTGCCACGATCCAACAACCTTGTTCCTCTAGAGTTTAGAAGAGCCCTCTCCTCTTAAAGCTTTCCCACCATGAAAGACTCTTCTTCTTCTTCTTCTTCTTTCTTCTTCTTCTTTCTTCTTCTTCTTCTTCTTCTTCTTCTTCTTCTTCTTCTTCTTCTTCTTCTTCTTCTTCTTTCTTCTTCTTCTTCTTTCTTCTTCTTCTTCTTCTTCTTTCTTCTTCTTTCTTCTTCTTTCTTCTTTCTTCTTCTTTCTTCTTCTTCTTCTTTCTTCTTTCTTCTTCTTTCTTCTTCTTCTTCTTCTTCTTCTTCTTCTTCTTCTTCTTCTTCTTCTTCTTCTTCTTCTTCTTCTTCTTCTTCTTCTTCCTTCTTCTTCTCCTTCCCAAATTGATCAGTTCCTCTATTTTTAAGAAGGGCTGCCAGGTTTTATTTTGTAATATTCACTCCTTCCTTCCCCTCTAGGTGCTCTAGACTTCCTGGATTCCCCAAGATACCCTGTAGGAGTCCTCCCCTAACTCCCAACCCATCCGTGTCCAGCTCCCTTGTAGAGGTTGTCCTTCCCTATTTGAAGGGAAACTCCTTGAGGACAGAATTATCATCCTTGTTGCTTTTTAGCATTTAATATAATGCTTGGAACATAGAAAGTAATAAATGCCTGCTGACTTGACTTGGAGACTTCTACATCCGAGCCCAAGGTCTCTTCCTCTCACAAACCCTCCTCAGATGCTTCAGGGCTGCTATCTAGGTACCTAACAATGTCAAGTTTTATTTTGTCCTCAAAATGTAACTTTCAGACATATTCTGTCATATTGTCTCTCCTATTCATTCAGACAATGTAATAATTCGTGGGTTTCTTCTGTGTTATCCCCTCTAAGGCATGACCCCCCCAGATAAGTTGCCCCACTTTCTGTAGTCAGAATCCCTGCTTACTGCTCCAGTTTAGAAGTCCCCACTGATGTTTACTTTTATTATTCAGCCAAAGGATATAATGAATTCAATCCATATTGCAAATAAAATGACAATTGTAAATTCCTTCCCTGTGCATTTGTTGTTACTGTTCTTGTTTTTGTATTGTTTCAGTATGCCCACTCTTGGTGTCCCCATTTGGGGTTTTCTTGGCAGAGATACCGGAGTGATTTAGCATTTCCTCCTCCAGTTCGTTTTTTTAGACGAGGAATCAAAGGCAAACAAGGATAAATTACTTGCCCAGGGTCAGAAAATGCCTGAGGCTGGATTTGAACTCAAGAAGACGAGAATTCCTGATTCCAGACTTAGCACTCTATCCACTAAGTGCCTTTCCCTGTACAAAGAAGTTCTATTTCTTCTACTGAAGCACAAGTTCCCGAGAGTAGTAACTGGCTTATTTATCTTCTCAGTATTGCCAGTGGCTCACAGGGTGCTTTGAATCTGGTAGAACAATCATTCAGGTCACTTAGGTATTTGTTGCCACAGGAAGGAGCCCTAGACCTGGAGTCTGGAAGAAACTGGGTTCAAATCTGGTCTCTAACATTTAAAACTGTGATATTCAATCTCAATGAGCTTCATTTTTATGATCTGCAATAAGGAGTTAATAACATATTTGGTATGTATTTCAAAATTGTGGATATCCAAGGAAGTCATTAATGCCAAACATTTCATAAATGCTGGAGTTCTATGACTTATAGAAATAGTAGAGAGTCTAATCTGTTCTCATTTTATAGATGAGGAAACTGAGATCCACCTTAGGAGACTTGTTCAAGGTCGCATAGACAGTACGTTAAAAAAAATCTTATTATGAGGTGCTTAGGGACTGTTTGGTGAATATGATGAGGCCAGGTCAACTGGGTTATAGAATGCTAGTTAGTAATATTCAGTCACACTTTTCTAAGATGCTTGTTTTGATCAGAAAAACTATTCTCTTGCCCTTTCTTT
The DNA here is from genome assembly GCF_037893015.1 of Macrotis lagotis. Taxonomy (NCBI): domain Eukaryota; kingdom Metazoa; phylum Chordata; class Mammalia; order Peramelemorphia; family Peramelidae; genus Macrotis; species Macrotis lagotis. Next base: position 60,157,542 of record NC_133661.1, read on the forward strand.
AGACTTGGTATTGGGCTGTGAATTTGTTTTTTAAAAGATCCTGGTAACTGTATTGCAATATAATTTGTTTCCCTTATAATCCTATGTGTTTTTATGCTTTAAAAACTTGACTCTGAGAAGGGATTCATGGATGTCCAAGGGGTTATCCATGACTCAACAAAGGTTGTGAACCTCTATAGAGGCATCTTTTGGTTATCTCAGGTTAGGCAGCTGTTGAACATGGGAAAGGGACATTGAATGCTTTAGTCTAGAGTTTAGAGAGAACGATTAACTTCTGAACAAGCATTTGTATTCCTGGGCAGTTAGCTGGACACTTGCCCATCAAATTCTGGGTAGGAATAGAAGGTCTTTTTTGGTCCCTGGATGAAGGAACTGCCTTTTGCTATGCTTGGGTGGGGTACTGGAATATTCTGCAGAATGGGACCAGGGATATTCTTATAGCAGCCAAAATTCTAATTCAACCTCTAACTCAACTTGAATTCTGGTTACAACAGCCTCAGCTAGTGCCTTTCTTCTTTAATGTGAAAATGACCAGGTGACGGCAGAGATTTAACTCACTGAAATCGTACCTGTGATCAATTCTGTTTTGGGTAAGGACCCATACCCACAGGAAATCCTGGCACCAGTTGTGTGCTGGAGCCAGCTCTTACCAGCTCCTGAAAGCCAATCATGACATTTTTACCTTGTACATTACATTTGTACCTTGGAGATCTACAAACTGTCACTGGATTTATTGTTTTGGTGATTGTTCAGAATTAAGAAAGTGATAGAAAAATGTTAATAATGAAGATTAAACTTCATAATCCTGTTTACAGTTTTTTGTTTTGTTTTCTTTTTTTGAGAGCTGGTTTTTAAACATTTGCCAGCACACCCCTGCCTGGCCCTTAGTTTTTCTATAGTTTCTAGGGATAGGGAGAGGAGAAGGCAATGAATTCTTTTTTATTATATAAACATTTTATTTGTTTTCCAATGATATACAATAGTAGTTTCTACCTAACATTTTTTGGGGTAAGATTTTGAATTTTACACATTTTCCCCCATCCTTCCTTCCTTCCCCCTACCCCAGGAAAGGAGAAAACTATAGTAATGGAACCCTGGGTACTTAACCTTTAAGGTGAACATAAGGTCAGGCTTGAGTATGTCAGCCAAGGAGAACAATACCTAGGTGATGTATTGAAGTTCAGAAGACCTGAAGTCAAATTCTGCTTTGCACACTTACTAAATGTGTGACTCTGGTTAAGAAAGTTAACCTCTCAGCCTCAGGTTCCTGGTCTATTTAAAGGAGATGATCATGCTATCACCCATCTCATGGAGTTGAGAATCAAATAAGATTTACATACATGTGGGGGTGGGGTGGGGGTTATTGTTATTATTATTATTAATATTATTATTTGGACTGCTCTAGGGAAAAGCCTCATGCCCAATCCCAATAGTAATGGCTCTGGTGGTAGTAAATTCATTCCCTCCTGCAACAGCTTATGGCTTTGTAGATTTGCTAGAAATCTTATAAAGGTTTCCCTTCCATTGAACTGAACATTACTTCTCTTTGACTACGGTCTATTGCTGCTGGTTTTCCCCATTAAATTTAAACAAAACAAGGTGAATCCCTCTTCCCTTTCATCAGACAACCCTTCATATACATCAGAGAATCATAGACACATAATTCCAGAGCTGAAAGGGACCTTAAAAGCATCCAACCCACTCTGTACTGAAATGAGAATCCTCTCTGAAACACGACTGAGAGATATGGATTAGCTTGAAGACCTAGAAGAAAGGGTACCCACTCTTACCTGCGGTGTTCTCTTCTTCTTTCGGATGGCTCAGATTGTTAGGAAATTTTCTCTTAGGCAGAACCATAGTCTGCCTCATTGCAAACCTCTATTCAACTTGCCCCAACCATCACTCCCACCTCTTGCTGCTAGTTCTGACCTCTGGGGCTAAGCAGAACTAATCAAATTCCCATTGGTTATAATGACCTTTCAAATACATAAAGACAGTTCTCCTCTATTCTCTAAATCCCCCTTTTTACCAGGTTAAACATAAAAATCCTGCAGTCAATTCTTGCTTGCTATGTTTTGAGGGTATGGAACCGTCATTTGAAGTGCGATCTATAACCTAACTAGCTGAAAAGACTTTGCAAATCCACATCTCTTCCTCTGGACCATATGATCTACAGACTCAGAGCGACCCTTGGAGGTAACTGCCATTATTATCTCCATTTTACAGATGAGGAAACTGAGGCAGAAAGCACTCAAGTGACTTTTTCAGAGTCAGACAACTAGTATGTTTTTGAGGTCAGATTCAAGCTCAGGTTTTCCTGACTCAAGGCCCATGCTCTGTCCACTACTGTGCTAGCTGTTTTTCTGTACTAGATAATTTAAAGAAAGATGAGAAAATATAAAAGAAAGGTGGAAGTGGAAAGACCAAAAGAAGCCAAAAAGATGGAGCAGATCTGCTGGCTCATTTCTATAGGCCAATATAAAGGATGGTTGCTCTCAAAAGAGTCCGACCTCCCAAGAGTCACCCCATTTATCTTTGAGTCAATCCCAGTCATTGACAAGTTACAAAAAAGGGTGGCTCCAAGATAAAACAATCCATTACTCTGGGGTAGCCCCTGTCACTGCTACTTAATCTGGAGGGAGTTTTTGGTTTGTTTTCTGTCTTTCTAGTCATAGAAACAGCTGTGGAGGGATTTGAAGATCCTTTTAGTCCAACTTCATCATTTTATAGATGGATTGTTTCCTCTACTCAGCCCTTCCCATTTCCCCCAACCCAGGGTAGATCCATGACTTGTCAGAGATGCTCTGTATTAGCCCCTTCATCTCATGTGTTGAGTTCTCCATTGGATCTCCTGCAGAGAAGGAGGTCCTCTCCCAATTAGAGAGTGAGCTGCCTGAGTTTACCCCAAATCATACTTGGTGAACAATGGGCAGGTTTCAAAGGGACAGAAGTCACAGGATGGAAAAAAAAAAAAAGACAGCCTTACCAGCTCCTTTGAGTTGGTAAGAATTACTGGAAATCTTCAAACGGCCAAGTTTCCTTGTGAGATTTTAGCTGCTTCCCCAGCTTTGGGTGGTGGTGGGAATTAAAGCTTTGTGGAAGAACTGTATAACGATTTAACTCTGTTTTCCAAAGGATTGCATTTTAAAATTTTTATGGCCAGGGAAAGATGTCCTGTGGGGATGGTGCTGCAGTTAAGTGTCTCTCTGTTAACTCTTTTATTCCTCAAACCAAGAGGCACATCTCTTTGGCTGTTTACTTTCAAGTCATTTTTTCCCATGTTTGGCTTTTTTTTCAGGATAAGTTGGAAGTCTCTTGTGAAGATCTCTCCCCCTTCAAAGAGTTCTCTTAATCCCCCATCTCCTAAGTCTCACTGACTCACTCATTCCTCTGCACACATTTCTAAGTCAAAGAAACAAATCTGAACACTTACATGTTTCTCATGATAAAGGCATGTTTTCCTGCTGGGATGGAGCAGGTCCAAGGTATCCTCAGACTGAAGGTTCCCCCCGACTTGTGCCTCTGGAGGAGGGCTCACCCTCCCATTCCCTTTGGTGGGAGAGGGGAGAACAGAAAGTTCCCAAAGATCCTGCCCTTGGGATCACAGCTCCCTCTTCAACTTTTCTCCCCTTCAGGACCCCTCCTCCAGAATGCCTTAAAGAGTGTTTTGTGTGGGGCAGTCAGAGAGCAAAGCTATTGGAATTTCATGTGTGGAGATCTCCCTGTACAAACTATAGACAGCTGGCATCCATTAGAGTTTAAAAGTCTAGCGTTTTTACGTTCCAGTTCGACTCTTTAATTGTGGAACTTCAGACTTGGAAGGACCTAGTGGCTCTCTGGTCCAAAATATGCCCTGCTATAATATCCCCTCCAAAAGGCCATCTAAATTTGACTGGAAGACCTCTGATGATAGGGGAATTGTCACATCCCAATGCAGCCCATTGCGCTTGGGACAGCTCTGATTATTAGGAAAGTTTCTTGATATCAAGCCTAAATTTGTCTTATCGTGGCTTCTACTTCTTCCCCTAGAACCAAGTCCTTTGACAGAATAGCTCTTCAGATATCTGGAAACAACTCTCCTGCTTTCTAGTCTCTTGTTCCTTTAGCCCATCCTTTTAAAGACTTTCATACCCAATGGACCTTTCCATCTTTTTTGTACTTTATTAGTTCATACACTATCCTAAATCATCTCCAGATTTCAGACGGAAATGTCTTTCTTCCCTCAAACTTTGTGGTTCCAACCTTCCTTTCCTCTACTCCCTTCCATCTCTCTTCAAATTCCCCCTTTCCCTGTCATGCACACCCCCAGATAATGGACAAAAGGAATCCTTCCTTTTTTCCTTTTGACTATCTCAAATGAACTTTTCTTTTTTTTTTTTAAATGAACTTTTCAATGAGACTACTGTTTGATCAGCCAACATGATCTACCCCAGAATCTAGGTTGCCCCCCGCCCATGCCCATTCTCCTCACCTGTAAGATAATGAGACATTAGCTGATCTCTGAAGATCCTTCTACTTTAAAGATAAGATTCTATGAGCCATGATCCTCTGTTTCTTTCTCAGGTCAAATAATACATCCCTTTCTTTCCAATAACAGAAGCTTAACAGATCTTAAAAAGATCTTAGAAATAATTTACTCTGCCACCCTTTCTTTACAAATGAGGAAACTAAAGTCTAGGGAAATTATTTGTCTAATGCCATACAACTCATAAAAAAAATCTGGGTTCTAATATGGCCCCTTAAGCGCTGACCTATAACCCAGAAACTTTCCACTTTCATTTCCATGAAATCCTGGGGTTATTTAAAAACAGATAACTTGGGGGCCAGCAAGTCCTAATTTCCCTATTGCTTGTCATTGGACCATCATTCTCCCAGACAGACCAGGCTCAAAACCTTAGAAATATCTGTGATAGGAAAGCTAGGTAGAATAGAATGGGAGGACAAGGAGTGAGGAAGGCTCATCTTCCTGAGATCAAATCAAACTTCAGAAACTTATTAGCTGTGTGATCCTGGGTAAATCACTTGATCCTGTTTGCCTCAGTTTCCTTATCTATAAATGAGATGGAGAAGGGAACAGTGGCTTACTCCACAAGAAAGCCCCCAATGAAATCGTGAAGAACCAGTCACAACTAAAACTGAACTACACCACATCTGTGACTAACTTATTGTTGCCCTTCTCCCCCAACATGTAGTCACTAATAGCAATTGTGAATATGCAAGTAATTATATATGTGTGCATGTATGTATATATATATGAACAGGTAGATGTACATAGTGTATGTATTATATTGTTGTGTAATACATTTATATTTTAAGAATACATATATATGTGTGTGCATATATGTCATCATCATATTTATATGTTTCCTCTAGATGTGCATATTCTCTGCCTTCAGGATCCAGAGTTTTATCAAAGCCTTCTAAATAGTCTTCCTGATTCTAGTCTCTTTCCTTTTAATTCATCCTAACAAGTAATTCCAGAATAATCTTTCTTTTTTCTTTTTTTTTTTTTAAATATTTTAGAGATCTGTTATGGACACCACCATCCATCAGAATAATCTTTCTAAAGTTCATTTCCTATCATGGAATTCCCCTATTCAGAACCCTTCACTGGCTCCCAATTGTCTGAAAATGAAATCTGACTGCTAAGCCTGGAGTTCATTCCAGGTTCTCTACAATCTGATCCCAACCTATCTTTCTAATCGTTCTTCCTCACATGCCTTCTGTGTGTCCTTTATTTAAACTGGACACTGGCCATTCTTTAAATTTGGTTCATCTTTTCCTGACTCCAAATTTTTACTCATTTTTTTCCTTTTGCCTGGAGTGTCTTTTCCCCTACTCTTCCTTCCTCAGTCCACAGCCCTTATTCTACCAGATAAAATGTTACTCATTATTCAAGACCAACTCAACCTCCTTCATGATTCCATAATTGAATTTGAGCTGTTTTGTCCTCTTCCTTGTAGACTGTAAACCCACTGAGGGCAGGTTCTAGAAAAATGTTATGAGAATTTAGAGTAGAAAACTGTATAATTCTAATAAGTTATATATGATGCATATGTATAATTATAATTGCATTTGTAATTAATATGAGGAAGCATATCAAGTATCTTAGAAGACATTTAGGAGTATAGTCTCTAACTTGTATCATCCCTAATTCCCATAACCATATTTACTTTCCAGGCATAAATTAGTTTAATTCAATTAATAATTCTGGAGTACTTACCCTCATACTTGCTACCCCCAAACAATTCAATGGTCAATCCTTCCTTGGATTCATCTGAGGTCCCTTATTAGTCTCTCTGTCCAGACAGAAAGAGAAAAAACCTGGACAAAAGTTTCCCATGGTGATGATCATTGTTTTTTACCCTTCTTTTTTTGTTTCAAGCCATGTTCCATTTGTCTAACTCCCCTGATGAAGGCAAGTTTTTACGTTTTCAGAACACAAATGAGTGCATGGCTAGACTGGGTTAAACAGAATTTGCAATGATTTTAGAAAAATATGAACAGGTCTAAAGAGCTCTGCTGTAATACAACCAGTTCTATACTTACCCCCCAAAACATACTCTCTGCCCTCTGAGGTGAACGGAGTCCAATGGGGAAAGGGGAAGAGAAGGGATGGTGTAAATGACCTGCAGGGGTAGATTTGCAAGACCTGTATTAAAACCCCCAGCTCTGCCACTAACTGCCTTTGGAACCTCAAGCAGACTTCCTTCTCTCCCCTAGACTCAGTTTCTTCATCTATAATAAAAATAACTATCCTTTATATAGTTTTAATGCTTTCAAAGTATTTTTTTATAGATTAAAAATTGGTGAAATCACTCACCTAGGGTGATAATAGCTAAAGAGTTATCTAAGGCTAGATTTGAACACAGGACTCCCAAGGGCAACTCTGAAGGAGTTAAACTAGATCATTTTGAATGCTAATATTCTATGATTTTGTCTCAGTATGGTGACCAACCAAGGGCATGTAAAAAGTTACTGTGGAGAAAGAAGACAGAGTCTTGCTTCTCAGGGCTGACCAACTGCCCCCCCACCCCCTACCAAGAATGTCTGGACAGGATTCTTCTGGCTCAGCTCCTTGCAAAACAGTGCAGCTGGGTCCTATGATGCCCCTCCCCACTGCTCCAAAGGGCTCAAGGGTTTGTAAAATGTGAGGCTCCAGTCCCTAACAGCAGCAACTGGAAAGAGAAATCAATTTGGTGCCAGTGACTGGGAAAGTGAGATTTTTTACTCATTTTGTAAGAAAAGAAAAATGTCATTTGGTCCCAGAAAGATCTAACTACTGCCAAACACATGATTTTACACATGGTAGAGATTTGTGAGATATATATATATATATATATATATATATATATATATATACATATACATATACATATACATATATACATATATATACATATATATGTACACACACACATATACACATTTTCATGTCTGAGACTGTGTCTGTGTGTGTCTGACTCTCTTTATAGATAGATAGGTGGATAGATGATAGATAGATAGATGATAGATAGATAGATAGATAGATGATAGATAAACTGTGTATCCCTCTGCCTCTTTCTGTGTTTGTCTGTGTCTGTCCATGTCTGTGTCTCCCTCTCTCTATATATATGTGTATGTGTTTATACAAATATATCTATAGTTCCCTTAGAGCAATATCTTTTCCCTCAGAGAATATAAAGAATATAAGTTTAACCTGCAGGCTCCCAACAAAGAGAGAAGTGCATCACTAGAACCTCAAGAGGCAATCACACTCACAGGCTCTTTGGTATCCATTATAGTAATTATATGGATTTAGAGCTGGGCCTTATTATTCTCATCCAGAGGAGGCATTCTTTCCCTTCCTACCTCATACTTCATCCCCGGACCTAACACAGTGTCTGGCATTACCTAGGTGCCTTCAATAAATGGTTTTGATTCATTGGTTGATTGGTTGATTAATCTCTGAAACCCTGAGTGATGAAATATCTCCATGATGGTCACTGTGACATAGCTCCCTGTCTAGGGCTCTCTCCTTGGCACTGAACTGTGGCATTGAGCTGATGAGGGCAATGGGGTATTTGGTTAACTTATGAGAGGGTCAGAAAAATTATCTAACATTAGAATTAAAGGAAGCATCTTGTTCCAACCCCTAGTTCTGTACCCCAAGATGATCTAGGGAAGTTTCACCTTCCATATGGAGGCTATCATGCTGCATTCTAATTCTGGAGGTTCCATTAAGGTCTTGGGCAAACAATCACTTTCTAACTTTTCCCCCTTTACTTCTCTGAAAAATTGTTCCTATCCATCCACTGGAAGCCTTTGTTTCAAAACTTTGTTTCAAAATTCTTTAAGGTTAAGACAACCCATCCATCTCCTCTAGTTTGAATGAGACCTGTTTTCACACAATCACAGAATTTGAGATTTGGAAGGGATCTCAATGATTACTTTATACATAAAGTCATCCCCACTATCATGTCCCTGAAACAAGGGGACCTTTGATTCATCCATCCAGCCTTTGATTCAGACCTTTAGGGAGAGAGAACTCACCATTTCTCAAGGTCACTTATGATGCATTGTCACTCACCTAGGCCACATTTCTCAGAAGTCCTAAACTGGGCTTTTCCTCATCTTTCCCCCATCATCTTTCTACCTCTTTCTTGCCAAATTTTGTTTCCAGTTCACCCTACCCTATTCTTAAAATTCCCAACCAAGGGCCAATTCTATTTGCTCAACAAGTTATGTCCTCAGTCCATCTCTGCTTCCCACTGATCTAATTCATTTCAAAATCTTCAGTACAGACCCCTTCTGGTCACTGGACCAAAACTAGGTGGAACCTTCCTAGCTGCCATTCACCTTGACCATTGCCATCTGGTGACTACTTATCAAGGTGTGTTTTGTGAAGGGTGCTGCAACTACTACAGTCTGCTAACTGAACTTCACAAAACCATTTTCTTCTTAGTCTCCTTGCCCATATGACCAAATCATAGCTTTATAGAACAGAAAGGTCCCTTCAATGAAGGTTACAGTTATAACAGACAAGTTCACTCAGAGAAGAAAGACTAATATTTAGATAGAGTCAGCTAGAGCAACTGATGTCTATATCTGAGTGTCCAGTCATTGTTCAGTCATATCTGACTCTTCATGATTCCATTTGACATTTTTTTTTTGGCAAAGATACTGGAGTGGTTTACTATTTCTTTCTCCAAATGTACAGTCATTTTTCGGTCATTTCTGACTCTTCAGGATCCCATTTGGGATTTTCTTGGCAAAGAAACTAGAATAGTTTACCATTTCCTTCTCCAGAAGGAAATTTTACAGATGAGAAAAGTGAGGCAAGCAGAATGAAGTAACTTGTAGCTAGTAAATGTCTGAGGCCAGATTGGAACTTATGAAGATGAGTCTTCCTGATTCCAGGCCTATCAGTCTATCTATTGTACCACCTAGCTACCTTATATCCATAAATATAAAAGAATCCTATTAATCTCTAAATATATCCATATCTGACTTACTCATGGTTGGTGTATTCAAAGGTGATGGAGTGTCTTTGACCTAGATAAGAACTTCCAATTACTTTTGTCTATCATAAAATCATGATCCTTAAGATCTATGGGATATGCCTTTAACATCAGACTTTGTCTGCATCAAACCCATTTCCCCAGGAGCAGTTTTATGATCACCTACATTTCCCTGAACAAGGCAAAAAACATGGTAGATGGTAATTTTGCCTTCATAATCAAGGGATCATCATCGCACTTTGCCAGCTCTGTTTTCACAATGCTTCCCCTGCTTGGACCCCCTTCTCCAATCAGGCTTTTCTTTCTTCATCCTTAAAGCTTAGCATTATGTTTTACATGCTGCAGACACTTAATAGCTATTTCATCCATCCACCCATCCATCCATTCATTCATTCCACCAGCATCTTCAGTACCAAGGTTCCACCTACTCCCTCAGATAATCTCCTCCTTGGTTTCCCTGCCTCCAGTGTCTTCTTTTGCTAATCTAGCCACCATTCAGATCTCAAATTGATATTCTTTAACATAGATCAAATCATTTTACTCCCTTGTTCAATAAGCTCCTGTGGCTCCCTGTTGCTTCTGAGATAAAGCACAAATTCCTATTTGGCATCTGAATCCCTTTATAATCTGATTCCAATTTGCCTCTCCAGGCTGATGAAGCATCTCTCTTCTTCATGCACAATATGCTCCAGGCAAACTAGACTATTTATTATTTCTGAATAATAGTGTCCCATCTCCCATCTCAATGCTTTTTCATGGGCCATCACTCCCCTCCTTCAAACCTGCCCCTCTTGGAATCCTTCTCTTCCTCCCAGTCTCATCTCAAGGGTTACTGCCACATCAACTTCCCTATTTGCTACCATGCTCTTGCCTATCCCTCCAGTGAATGGAAATCATGTAGTGTTTTCTTTATATTTTGTATTTATTTTTCTGTATCCAAGCTAACAGAGTCTAGACCTGAAGTCAGGAAGATCTGGCTTCAACCCTAGCTTCAGATAATTGCCATCTATATGACCTTGATCAAGTCACTTAATGTCTGTTTCCTTGATCCTTGGAGGAAGAAATGGAAAATCACTCCAGTATCTTTGCAAGAAAACCCCAAGAACAATTTTTGTCCATGGGGTCCCAAAGAATCAGATCTAATTGTACAACACAATGTACAACTGTACAATACAATGCAGGATCCTTGAAGGCAGAGAAAATCATAATTATAATAACAATAATATTTATATGGTGCTTTAAGGCTGGCAAAGCCCTTAACAAATATTATCTTATTTCTGCTTCATTTCTGTGCAGATACTTTCAGGGTAAAATGCTTCCTAGTACATTATGGGTACTAAACAAATTATTTTAGGATGAATGGATAAATGAATGAATGAATGGATGACTTTAATCTTTGACCCTTGGTTAAGGTTTCCTCTTGGAGTCATCAGAATTTAACTTATCATCTAGCTCAAAACAAGAAAAGGAAAAAAGGACCTCAGTTACTATGAAAGTATTAACAAGTTAATAAACATATAAGGGGTTTTGTTTCATCTAAAATTCAAAGAAAAACCTCCCAAATTCAAACAAATCACCAGATTATGACTCAATTCTACTTTCTGATTTTGAGATTTGGGGAGTCCCAAATTGTATTTCATGACTAAGAGAGAAGGTTTGTCCCTTTGAACTTCACAGTTCATGATGTCAATCAATTCTCCAATCTCTATTACCCTTTAATGTACATTATTACATTGTAGTTCACTGGTACAGGGGCAAACCAGATTGTTATGTGAGGTCTAAAGGTATAAGTTGGTCTTGGAAACCCCTATTCCTCTCCTTTCAGTGTGAGCAAAGGGACAGTGTTAGCAAATGACATGTTCAGAGTACAGAGTAGGGTGGTTTGACTAGAGCAGATTGATGTGAGATGAACTTCACATAGCATGATAAAAGACTGTTCAGTGCTTTGAATGCCAGGAAAGAATTTTGAATTTCATTAGAGAATCAGTAGGGAGTGACTGAAGATTTTTATGACCCAACTGCTCTATTCATGATGTTGATGCATCTTTCAGCTTTATGAAGGATGAATTAGAAAGGAAACAGATTAAAGGTGAGAAGACCTGTTTGGAAAATATTCAAAAAGTTCAAATGAATGGTAAAAGAGAGCCTTGATGGGTGGTAACTGTGAATATGGAGAAGAGGAGGTGGATGCAAGAGGAACAGAGAGAAGTGGATCGAAGAAGAAGAACTGATATTATTACCCAATCCTCACTTATTACCCTAAAGATAATACCCAGATATCATTTTTAGAAATAATACCTTTATTTGTATATCTATACAATAGATGTAAAAACTATAAATAGACATTTAGGAAAGGTCGGTATTTTGTTACAGCTTGACTAATCATAGAACCTTAGAGTCTGGAAGCCTGTCAATAATCTAGTCTCTCCAGTCACCGAATCATGAATTCTGTCTACACCTTGCCAGACAACTGCTCATCCATGGTCTACTTTGAAGACTGTTGGTGACAGAGAAGTCTCTGCTCCCTGAGGCAGACCATTAGATGATTATCTAGTCTAAATGGTTAGAAAGTTCCTATATTCAGATGAAATCTGCTTCCCTTGCTTGCCCAAGAGAAACAAACCTTCTGGAGAGCTGGAATTTGTCTTGCCTCTTTATTTCCCAATCTTAAATACTTGCACACGTGTATGCAGCCTGCACGTGCATTCACATTAGATGGTTTACAAGCAAGAACACCCATCATTCTGAACTGAAAGGAAGGGAAGGGGGGAGTTCTCGCAAACACGTGTGTGTGTCAGTGTGTGTGTGTGTGTGTGTGTGTGTGTGTGTGTGTGTGTGTGTGTGTGAAATGGACCACGTGACTGCCAGCTTCTCAGCCAGATGAATGAATCAGTGAGCAATTTAACTTACCCAGGAAACATTTGGCTCCTTCCAGTCACGTATGAAAAATTATTTCCTTTTCTTGCAACTCTTTTATTTCTCCTCCCTCCCCCCATAGTCCTTTCATTCTAGGGTAGATTATCTCACATTGCTGCCCCTCTAACTCCACATTCTAGCTAAACTGTTTCCTGATCTTAAGATCAGAGATTTATAGAAGAAAGGGTCCTAAAAATAACTGTAAGGATAGTAATCAGAACTTGCATTTAAAAAACACCTCACTGTTTGCAATGAGCTTTAAAAATATCACATTTGATCATCACAATCTTGGGAAATAGAAGTTTTATTATTCCCATTTTACAGATAAGGACATTGAGCCACAGAGATTAAGTGACTTCCAAGGTTACATAGCTAGGAAGAGCACTAGACAGGGATAATCTGATGCCGCCCCTCCCTCATTTTATGAGTGAGGAGATAAAAGCTCAAAGAAGTCCAGCAATTTATCCAAGATTACCTAGAATAAGAAGCACCATTTTTGAACATAGATTCTCCCACTTTAGGTCAGGTTCTCCTCCCAATGCTTAGTAATATTGCCTTCTCCTAAATCAAAAGGATGCCCAGCAATTGGGGAATAGCTAAATAAGTCGCAAAATATGCGGTATGTGAAATGACAAGCAGGAGCAGCTAGGTGGTGCAGTGGATAGAGCTCTGGTCCTGGAGTCAGGAGGACCTGAGTTCAAATTTGAACTCAGACACTTAATAATTATCTAGCTGTGTGACCTTGAGCAAGTTACTTAACCCCACTGCCTTAAATAAAAAGAACAAATGACAAGCAGAATGACTTCAGAAAGACCTGAAACAACTCACATAAAATGATGCAGAGTGAAGTGTACCAAACCAGGAGAACACTGTACACAATAACAATAATACTGTTTGATCAAGAATTGTGAATGACTTGGCTTTTCTCAGCTATAAGGTGATTCAGGACAATCCCAAAGGTCTAAGATGAAGTACGCTCTCTCTCTCTCTCTCCCTCCAGAGAAAGATTGTATATTCTCTAAATATAGACTCAAGCATGATAGCTACATAGATGCACAGCCAGATAGATACATACATACATACATGCATACATACATAGATGGATGGATGGATGATAGATGATGGATAGTTAAATATATGGATGGCAAGATACAGATAAATACACATACTCACACATACATATATACATATATGTGTGTGTATGTCTTCTTCCTACTTCTGTGCCTTTTATCAGACCATCCTTCACAGTCAAAATTAATTTGATTTCCTTTTCCTCAATGTCACCTATATCAAAAGCTTTTCCTTCCTTGAAGCCCCAATTCAGGTACTAATTCATCCATGAAGCCTTCCCTCAATCCCCACAACTGGAAAGGATCCCCTCCCTGAATGGATTCCACATTACACCATATTCATATTTTTTCTTATGCACTAGATTATACACATATTTATCTATGTATTTTAAAGCACTGCCATAAGGGAAAGGGACAGTACCCTTTCTGTTTAAGCCCCAGAGGGAAGAATTCGAAGAAATGGATGGTAGCTGCAAAAAGACAAATTTAGATTTTAATGTCAAGAGAAATTTCCCAGCAATGAGATCTATAGCCAAGTGGCTTGGGTTGCCGTAAGAGGTAGAGGGGCTCCTTTTCATTGAAAATCTTTGAATGGCAACTGAGTGATTCAGGGTTAGGATTATATTATAGCCAGGATTTATTTTTGAATTATGGATGAGACTAGATGGTCTCACTGAGGTGCCTTTAAATTCCAAAATTCTATGATTGAGGAAATTAGACAGCAACACAAATTTCCTTCACCAAGTATTTATTAATTGCCTACTATGACCTGGAACTGAGTCACCAGAGATAGATAAAATGAACCAATCCTTGTCTTGAAGGTACCTACATTTGATAGAATAGAGAATGAGTAAGGATGTCTCCTACTCAGATGTCCTATGCTTGATAAATGGAAAAAAAAGATCACTTCTGTTGACCAAATCAAGAAGCAAACTTTCCTCCCCTCAAAGAGCTTACATTCTACTTGGGAGATGCAATTTGTGCAGAGGTAAATATTTATAGAGTGTGCACCAAGGAAATTCCAAGTAATGTCTATAGGGAAGGGAAGATAGAAAGTATTGACTAAGTAGAGTGAGAAAAGTCAAGTCTACAACATTTCTGTCCTTTGAAGGAAGATAGAGACTCCAAAAAAGAGGAGGAAAGGTATTACTGGCATGAGAGACAGCCTGGAAAAAGTCAATGAAGAAGGAATGTGATCTCTAGGGAGAGGAAACAGTCAGGGCAATTAAATGACAGCACAATTCGAATCTTTCCTCTAGGATTTTGTGCTTGTTGAAGGGAGAGATTGTTCCCAATCTCACCTTCATTTCTACAGTGCCTCACAGTGATCTTTGAGTAAGGTAACCATGTGATGAATGTCTAAATGAAAAAAAAAATGGAATATGGAAAAGCCCTAGATTTGAGGTGAGAGGATCTGGGTTCAAATCCCACTCATTATTTACTAGTTGCACATCCTTAAGCAAATCACTTATGTTCTCTTGTCCTCATTTTTCAGATCTGTAAAATGAAGGAACTGGACAAAATGACATCTAAAGTGCCTTATCTCAGGCCATGATTTCACTGATGAGTTTCTTATACATTCTATCATTTTTTTCTTTCTCAGTCATAAAATTCCCCCTAGGATTTACCTTGGTCTCTCTCTCTAGGCTCTGTCACCTAGGCTCTGTCTGATTTCTGTGGCTATAAGGCAAAGGAAGTCTTCAAAACATCAGTGACCAGAAATAAAAGTTGTGAGGCTGTTAAATTACAATAATTGAAATTAGTGGAAAGATGTATGATGCATAAGTTTTAATACACTTTATTCTGTATCTGTTAGGCCAAGAGAAATCATATTCAGGGTCAGATCTGGGCAGGTCTAACCTCAGCTAGGTTTATATCTCTCAAGCTGATAACTTTTAAGCCAATTTGCTACATAATTCTAGAGGAAGGAAGGAAGGAAGGAAGGAAGGAAGGAAGGAAAGAATGGATAAAGGAATAAAGGTAATAAGGATTGGTATCTGGATATTATTTACAAGGGCATTACAAAATCAAAACTTAAGTGTACCATGTCTTATGCTGTTAGTCTCTTGCTCTCTGATATCAGAAATAAGGAACTAAGAAGACCTACTTCCCAACTCACTCATCTAACCTTCTTAGCCTCTATTTTGTTGTTTATAAAATAAAGAGAATGGACTCAAAAACCTCTAGGGTATCTCCAGCTCTAGATTTATGATATTATCTATTTAAACCAATTTAGTGTGTTAATAGCTGATAAAGGAGGTTGGCATTCCATTCCTTTGGGTTAAAACACTCTAGACTTCCATAATTAATATGTTCATTCTCAACTGGTCCACTGGTAGAATATCAGACCTACAGACAGACTCAAGGAAAATTGAAGCTAAAGGCAAAGTCTTTGGGCAGTGTCTCTCAGATCACAATATGAACCTAGCCACTGACTCTACCTAGTTGAGGACCTACCCACTGGTGAATTTCGAATGTGTCTCTCTTGGGCCAAGTTCTTCGAGGTTGATGCTTCTTCCAAGTTTTGTCTGTTCCCCTTTAAATTTTGTCCCCTGAGAAAATGACATAATCAGGCTTTGGGACCCAACCCTTCCATTTCAGGGAAAAGAAACCACTTTATTCTGGCACCATTGAAGAGACAGCTGGTTTGTTGTCTCTTGGCTGGTGTGTGGGCTACTGGGGACTCTGTCTGACAATTGAAAAGGAGAGATATGGATCTCTACTTTTCAGTTAGCTGCACCAGCAGAGGAAAGGAGGAGCCTAGATAATTCAAAACATCAAATTCAATTTAACAACCATTCAACAAACATTTATTAAGTACTATTATGCTCAAAGTGCTACTATAGATACTAGGGATACAATAGCAAAAAAAATATTTCAACCCTCAAGGAGCTTCTATTCATCTGAGTGATTTTGTATTAAAAATGAATTTCTGTTTCTCTTTTTAACTGAGCCTTCCTTGGCTGGTCCCTCATTACAAAGTCAGTGTTGGAATGAATCATGGGATCATCCATACATTACATACAGCAAGGATTTAATCAGTGGTTTTTTCATTCATTCATTTACTTATACCTTGAATGGACCTTAGAGCCCATCTCATATGATAGGCTTTCATGATGGCCCCTCCAAGTGTTACCTGAGATCCCATGAGAATTGCCAGAAGAGCATTCCTAGTTCAACTACTTCAATTCTATCTGAAATGGAATTCTTTCTGAATGCTACATAGAAGTTGTTGTGAATGTAACTTCCACTTGGAGAACTCTGGGATGGTCAGCTCTTTGCCTTGGAAGCAGCCTATGACCCTCAGGGACACCTCTAGTTGTGAGGAAGGTTTTATTTGTGAGCCCATCTTCACTCTCAGTGATTCTTACCTGTTGCTTCTACTGTTGCCTTCCAAGGTAAAGCACCATTGGGTGGAGTGAGAAAGGCTTCAAACAAGAAAGACATTTGGAGGCTGATTTGAAGTGTTTCAGGAAAGAGCCACTGGATATCCTGGACACACTCAAGGATGCAGGAGGGAAGGACAATAAGAGAAAATCCCCAGAAAGATCGCAATGGGATGAGAACTGATACCTGCAAACTAAGGTAGTCCGTTGACTTCTGTCACACTGAGGCAGTACTAAAAGCTCTAAATTTATTGGAAAGGAACAAGGAAAAGATATTTTTGGAAAGCCTCAGGCTTCAAGATGACTTAATCAGCTTCTAGGACAATTCACCTCAGATTTCACAGACAATCCCAAATCAGTTCTACTGAGGTGTTACTATAAGGTCCTCTCTGACTGATTAGATTGCTTTCTTACCCCAGAAATCAAAAATATTATTATTGTCATTTTTGTTCTTGTTCTTGAGTCTTTATTCAGTTGTGTCTGATAGGTTGTGACCCCATTGGGATTCTCTTCACCAAGATACTGGAATGATTTAATCCTTCTCCAGCCCATTTTACAGATGAAGAAACTGAGACAAATAGGATTAAGGGATTTGCTAAGGGTCATGCAGCTAGATCTGAGGTTGGATTTGAACCCAGTTTTCCTTGATTCTAGGTCCAGCATATTATCAATTGTGCCATTTAGCTGCCCAGTTTTTAATGATCCCATCCCAAAATGGAGTTTTCAGAAAGGGGAGGCAAAAGGGAAGTGGTACAGGTAAAAGGGTGGTATGACTAGGGAAGAAGGCTACTATTTAAAGAAAGACTAGACCAGGAGAATCAGAGATTTTTATGAAATATAATTTACTTGAAGACAGCTGTGTCATGTCCCCTTTCCCACCCTCCCACCATCAAATCTCTTCACCAGGGCTTAAACTTATCCTTGGATGACATGTTGTCCAGCCATCTCATCAACCTGGTTACCCCTATTTGAACAAAATCCAACTTGTCAATCTCCTTCCTAAAATGTGAAATGATTCTGGATCCCAATTATGTGAACAGGCACAGCTATTCCTTGTAACTCTATTCCATCTACCCATTTGATAAGCATGCTTATACCTCACACCATGTCTTTAATGAAGAATATTAGATGTGATAGATCCTGTAGTCTCTTTACTAGACACTTCCCTCCAAGTTAACAATAGTCCATTAATCATCACTCATATAGTCAAAGTACACTGGCCTCTGAGCACATTTGATGACTCAGGTAAGACAGGGATCTCAGGGACCCATAGTTTGATATGACATGGTGTCTGCTAATGACCTTGAGCATTATTTGGTAGAGCTAGCAATGAACACCAAGTCCAGAGACCTGGGTTCAAATCCCAGTTCTATGACATTAATTCCATGAACATTGTCAAGATTTTCACATTTGTCAAATGAGTATGTAAGACTAGGTGAGAGGTGGCATGGGGGAACTGACTCAGAATCAGGAAGATCTTGGTTCATATCCTGCCTCTCTTACTTGCTGGCTATGTGACCCTTGGCAAATAACTAGAACTATTTGTGCCTAATATCTGCCAGTAAAATGAAGGAATCTAGAGAACTTAAAATAAAAGATTTGATGGTTTCTAAGGTCCCCTCTTAAGGCAGCTAGGTGGTGTAGTGGATACAGCATGGAAGTCAGGAAGACTCATCTTCATGAGTTTAATTCTGGTCATAGTCATTTACTGGCTATGTGACTCTGGGCAGGTCATTTAACTCTTTTGCCTCAGTTTCCTCATCTATAAAATGAACTGGAGAAGGAAATAGCATTCTAGTATCTTTAACAATAAAACACCAAATAGGATCACAAAGAACTGGACATTGACTCAGCAACAACAATAAACATTATATGACTCTACATACACACACACACACACACACACACACACACACACACACACATCTGAACATGTTTTCAAGTTCAAGAATTTTAGTTGAGAGGAAGGATTATATCCTTTTTGCATTTGATCCTTAATTTCTAATACAGTAACTCACATACAGTATGTGCTTGTTTGATTTATTGAAATATATTAGGACCTAACTAATGTACACTATACTTAAAATATTTCCCAAATTAAGAGAGTGAAGTGATATTCCCTTCAAGTATATTGTTAACCTGCTTCAAGATACTCATTGTTTCCAAGTAAAGGTCCTTTGGGGACTTGCTTTAATGGATGAATAAAAACAACTTATAATTGCATATTAGTGAGAACAAGATTGTAAGAGAGATGTTTCATCTTCTTAAGATACTAAATTGTTTCCAAGCATTGTAGAGTCATAACAACTCCCACTAACATAACATTTTAAAATCTACAATTTTTTTTATTTTTCACTTCTGAGAGATGTATTATTAACCTTTCTCCGCCTCAATTTCCCCATCTGCAAAATGGGAACTAGTTACTAATATAGAATCACAGAACTAGAAAGGAACAGAGTCATGATTGAAACCCCAACATTCTCTCTTACTCAACATTTCTGGAAATAGAATGTTTGCTTTCCAATTAAACAATCAGCCAGCATGTATTTATTTTTTTAAAAATTACTATGTTCCAACCTGAAAAAAGTAAAATAGTCCTTGGCATTGGCATATAAAGTTATATTTTAAGCTAATCTGTGTCCATATTATCACAATTCTGAACCAGAAGAACTCAAGTTAATGAGATTTTTTTTCCTGTCCATTTGGGTGAGTTCCTCTCCTGAGCCACAATTCCAGTTTCTGCATCTGAGAATCTATCGGAAATGGGCAAGTTGGGGAAGCAGCTTTGATGTCCTGCCGCCATCATGCTGAGCTACAGAAAGCTCTCCTTGTTGTCTTATATGGGGAGCAGTTGAGGATATCAAAGGGAAGATAGGATGTTAAATTTTGATTGATCAATGTTTAATAGTCTGGATTGTAAGCTGTCAAAAGTAATGCTGTAAAGGCATTCTGGGTGAATTGCAGCATTTGCCATGTGGTGGGCTGGATATGATTAGTCTTTCAAGGCTTCTGGTATAAGCATAAGTGTGTGTGAGCAACTAAAGACATGCAGATATATAGAGCTGCCTTAGCCAGCAGGGCAATTGCTCCATTTCTTAAAGAGCTCCTGCAAGAGGCAAGGTGATGACACTGTCATTACCAGCATTGTTGCCAGCAGTCAACATCAAAGTTCTTTTGTGCCTATGGTCTTCTCAAAGTATTATGTTAAACACTCACAGCTCCTGGTCCCTGAGAACTTGCAGTTGAAAATGAACAATATTGCAACTGGAGATCCTTCTCTTTATTCTGTTTGGTACTCATTAACATTAGACAAATTAATTTATTAATATGCATTTATGAAGTTTTTGACAAATACTTTGGACCATCTTACACCAGTCTAAGATGGACCAGAACAAAAGCATTTGCTAAGAATGTTTTCAGTAATCAAGAACAAAGGTTTGAGGATTCTGTTGTAGTTCTGACCATAAATGATGCTTACTAGTGATCTATCACTATTATTTCCATGACACAACAGACAGCTTCCAAGAAACCAAAATCTTCAGGTTTTGAGGGGAGTGTGGTTGCAGAGCTGAGTGGAATAATTCAGTCATCTTACTGATGATTAGAACATCAAGTGACAGGTTAGCTATACTGCATTGCCAAAAATTGTCATTGTACCATGCTGATGATTAGACCATCAGGAAACAGATTAACTATTCTGTGTTGCCGCAAAGTTGTTTCATACTGATGTATTTGCCTGGTGTTACTGAAACAACGTGGTGCCTTGCTGATATGGGAAGGACCTACATTCTAAAGGCTAAGGATTCCCATGGAATCCAGGGTATCACCAGAAGTCCTCTTTCCTAGTATATTAGAGCATGGGGTGATGAGGGCTCTGGAAAAAGCAGGGTGAGGGCTGTCTTTGTATAACATTCCCATCACTATAATCAACTTAATGTGCAAGACTTGCCATCATTCATTTGATGTGATGTCATGGTCTTCTTCAACTAACCAAATTGCTAACTATAACTAAATAATGAAGGACTAACTGTGGGCCACATATTTTACTAGGTTCTGGATATATATATATATATATATATATATATATATATATATATATATATATATCTGTTCAAAAGTGAGACTGTAACTACCATCAGGGAACTTTAGAGAGTTTGACAGACAAATAGAGAGAAAAATAGACATATACGGGCATGCTTTATAGCTATACCTGTCCATATGATAGAGAAGACTACACCTATAAAATCACTAATATGGGAAAATACCAGAGGGGTATTTTGAGCCAATACAAGCTTAAAGAATGGTTTAGGCCACTGAGAGATTAAGGCTTAACCAGAGTCACACAGAGAAAGTGTCCATCAGATACAAACTCAAACCCAGGTCTTCCTGATTTCAAGGAAAGCTCTCTCATCAGTCTACTGTCTTATACAAATATATATATTCACATATTATATATAAATAAATAGATATGTACAAGTACATATGACATTATATGTTACAAACATATGGATATGTACATGTACATACCTTACATTAGAGCCACCATTTTAGCATAATGAAGAATGTCTAGGTATGGAAACTCCTTTCACAGTTGCAGATTACAAGTTACCTGCAATTTATGATATTAGAGAGTTGACAGGCACTAAGAGGTTAAATAACTTGATCCTAGTCACATATCTTGTATCTATTAGAGGCAGGATTCAAAGCCTGAACTTGAAATTTTTAGCTATTCATATATCTGAGTTTAATTCTGGCCTCAGATTTTTATTAATTGTGTTTCCCTGGGCAAGTCATGTAATCCTGTTGCCTCAATTTCCTCATCGATAAAATAAGTTGGAGAAGGAAATGGCAAACCAGTTGTGGGAACTTAGGTCACTTAAAAACTTAGGTCACTGCCTCAGTTTCCTCATCTGTAATTAGGTTAGGGAAGGAAATGGCAACCCAACTGTATGACCTTAATTCATTAAACCCTGTTTGCCTCACTTTCTTCATCTGTAAAATGGATTGCAGAGGGAAATGGCAAACCAGCTGTGATACCTTTAATCATTTAACCCTGTTTGCCTCATTTCCCTCATCTGCAAAGTGATTTAGAGGACTTGGCAAACCAGCTATGGAACCTTAAAGTCACTTTGGCCTCTTTGCCTCAGTTTCTTCATCTGTAAAATGAACTGGAGGATGAAATGGCAAAGCACTCCAGTATCTTTGCCAAGAAAACCCCAAATGGGGCCACGAAGAGTGACATAATTGAAACGTCTGAACAACAAATCATCTCCTGGACAAACTTCAATTCTGTGATTCTTTAGGTATGTGTGAAGGGGATTTGGTAGAGGTGGTAAGGGGAGATTTGTTTATTTTTTTAAGAAAGAAAAAAGAAGGTTCAAAATTCTCCTTAGACATCAAATAACTCCTGGCAAAGAACTTTTAGAGATCAACATGTCAGAGAAACAGAACCAGATGGGCTTCACTCACTTCACGCACACAGGAGCTTAAGATGGCTAAGGGCCCTCAAGGCCAAACACATTTGGAGCTGCAGTGACCTCTAAACACTGCAAAAACAATGTTAGGAGGGGGGGAGGGATGTAACTGTCAAAGCCGAGGCCCTGGGTCCCAGGCCTCCTGAGCAACCTGAACCTGCTTCCTCCTGTTCTGCTGGAATAAACTGCCTCCATATTCACATTTTGCTCTATGCGAAAAGAGAAGGAAGTCCTAAATTAGACAAGAGAGCATGAGTGCTTTTTGAAGGCCTAGGAGAGAAATTATGTAAGCTAGAACATTGAAATAGGACATAAGGCTCATATGATGAGAAACAGGGCATCCTTGTGCAGAGATGGCAAGGGAAACCTGTTTACTCTTTTTTATAGCATCAGTTGACAACTACTCTGTGATCTGAGCATGGGGTTTGTCAAAATAATCCTGCCAAGATCTTCCCCATTTACTTAGCTTTTCCCACTTCTGCAACTTTATCCATACTATTGCTTAAACCTGGATGAGTCAACTCATCAACAACCATTTATTAAGCCTCCACTATGGATCCTTATTTGTGCTGGGTATTGGAAATATACAGGGTTTTTTTTTTCAGAAAAAGAAAAGAGAAAAGGAAAAAGGTGACTATGCTTAAGGAATCTATAATCTGTTGGGAGAGACATCCTAGGTATGTTGGGATGCTTTCTCCCTTACTCTCTGATTATTCATACGTAGTTCAGAACTAGGAGGGCTTAAAATCTCCTGCTGGCTCTACTACTACTGCTGAAGGGACCTTGAATAAATAGATAATTTAATCTATTTGAGCCTTCATCTACTTAGCAAAATTATTTTATTCCTCACCTTGAGATAAGCAAGACAGGTATATCTTTTATGTGGAGAAATTTTGAAAATTATCAAGTATGCAAATACTGGCTGGTTTCTATTTAATTTATCATTATCAGCATCTTCTCTTTCTTCAAGACTATATTCATAACTAACTCCCTCTAAGATGTCTTCCCTGATCACCCCAAATGTCTGAAGTGACTACCCCACCCTGAACTCCTATAGCAGATGAAAATGATTGGTCCAGAAAATATAAGACAATTTGGATTATGGGTGTGCTCTGTGTCCCCCATCTAGACTACAATATTCCTGGGATCTCTTCCTCTATCCCCTCAAAGCCAATCACAGGGCTGAGCATAAAATAGAAGTCCAATAAAAGCCAACATAGCTATCACATTGCCAGGAAAGTGATGAACTGATGAAAAAAGTCCTTGTTTCCAGTTGATATATTCCCCTCTTTTGGGTTTGGCAACAGTCAGTGTAGCCCCTGGCCCCTGAGAGTTGGTGCCTCCCACTCAACAGATGAAGCCTTGGGGCCCTTGGGCTGCCATGGCAGCTGTTGCTGTTACTTCTAGGTCCTCTGGGGTTTTCATTCACTTAATGTTATTTCTTTCAGTCATATTCAGGTCCCACCTTTCCCACTTTTCTTTGCTCCCAAAGTCAAACCTATGGTCAAACCATCCAGAGATGCCCCTCTCTAAACCCACCAATAAGTCATTATTGAGTTTCTTCCTAAAGACCTCAAGGGAAAGAAAAGCCACTACCCCTCCCCTAGGCAGCCCCTTCATTTCTGAATGTCTTTAGTTATTAGTTTAGTTGGTTTAGTTTAGTCAGCGGTTAGGTTGTTTCATGAAACTGAAATCTCTCTAAAACTTCTACCCATACTTCTACATACTAGGGTCATGTTAACCCTCTTCCATGAAACAGCCCTTAAAAGATCGAGGCTCTCATGCCTCCTTCTGACCTTTCTCTGTTCTGGGCTAAATATCTCTGGTTCCTTTACTCAGGTCCCAGGTACCATCTTCATTGCTTCCTATCCCTTAATGACCTACCCGAATACCTTGCATCCAGGTCCCTCTCCTATCATTCTGATTCATATCTGGCCACTGGATCCAGATGCTCTGGAGGAGAAAGTGAGACCGATGACTTACCACAGTCCCCATCACTCAAATCCAATTCATGTCCTTGTCATGGCATCATGTCCCTAATGTCATGGTCTTCTTAGAGAATGAAGGACAATCATCATCATCATCATCATCATCATCATCAATACACAGTATTTGCTGGTATTACTTATCAAACTCCAAGTGTTACCCAGTTTAAGCTTCTAAGGCCCCTGCCAACTCTCCCAAATAAATGAGGAATCCCTTCCACCACCTTCCTAAGTGGTTATCCAATTTTCATTCATTTATTCACTTACTCATTTATTCCTTGAAATCAAGGGTTATTAACCTATAATCTGTGAACTTTTTTATTTCTTATTAAGATACTAGAACAACTGCATTTCAATATAATTGATTTCTTTTGTCATTCTTTCTTATTTTTTGTGTTTAAAAACATTAATCCAAGAAAGAGTGCACGGGTTTCACCAGGCTGTCAATGGGCCATATAACACAGGAAAGGTTTAAGAACATCTGATTTAAATTCATTCAATCTAAGTTCAATTCATGCTAACTGTGGGAAAAGCTTGGAGACAGGAACTCTGAATGATACAAATTCTAACTAACTTATTTTCTGTCTCTCAAAGAGTTAACAATACAGTTCCTTGCTGAATATATCAATGCATTGGACCACAAGTAGAACACAAGAGGCTTTCTTGGGAAGCAAAGAAGTCATTTCTAGCAACCTGCTTCAAAAAGCAAGGAGCAGGAGAAGGAGGAGGAGGAAGAAGATAAGGGGGTGGAGGATCAATGCTAATAGATGCTATTATTATCCCATTTTACAGATAAGGAAACTGAGGCAAGTGATTTGTCCAGCTTCATTACAGCTAGTAAGTGTCTGAAGCCAAATCAGGTCTTCCTGATTCCAGTTCCAGCACTCCATCTGCCTCTAATGGCCCAAAGAGAAGACACTGGGGGAGGGGGTAGAGGAGTTGAGAACAGATTTCTATTCTTGCATGTCTTAGATTCACTTTCCTAGTTGAGTCCGTCTTCATTTTGTCCAAGACCCTCACTGACAAAAGACACAGAGAGAAGGCCCACACCTCTGAGGGACAGGGCGAGCACAAAAGAAATCACAGCAAACAACATTCAATTGGCTACTCCAATTGAATACTTAATTATATAACACAGTGTGTGACATGGTAGTCCTCAGGTAAGGAAGGTCAATGTGAGCTGGAGTAGGTTTTTAGAGGAGCCTGGAAGTCTTCCAGGTTTTAAAGGATAGATAGGATTTGAATAGGGAGAAGAGTGGGTGAAGGTCCTGGGTCCTGGAGGGAACAATGCCCTCCCTTCATATGCTTGGTCCCAAACCAACTCAACAGTCCATCTTCCGATTCCATTTGAGTGACTCAATCTATGTCTTATACATGGAAGCCTTCATCAATGCCTGGCAAATAGGAAATGCTATTAAAAGTATGATTAGTAGTACTAGTACTGCTAGTTGTAATAATATGACTAATAGTACTACTACTAGTCATAACAATATTAGTAGTGGTAGTAGTAGTAGTTATAATGATATTAGTAATAGTACTAGAACTACTAGTACTAACAATAAGAATGCTAGTAGTAATACTCGTACTAGTAGTGATGATGCTGGTAATAGTACTAGTAGTAATGATAACAATAGTAGTGCTAGTACTAGTACTAGTAGTAATGATGCTAGTAGTAGTAGTAGTACCAGAACTACGAGTACTAGAAGTAGTATTAGTAAGAAAAGGAGTAGTCCTCGTAGTGATGATTCTAGTATCAGTATTAGTAGTAGTAGTACTAGTAGTAATGGCACTAGTTATAGTATTAGAAATACTAGCCATCATACTAGTAATAGTGCTAGTCGTGCTGCTGCTAGTAGCAGTACTAGTACTAAAATTATCAGTACTAGAAGGAGGAGTATTTCTCTGCTTCTCAGGATATCTATCTTCTTTTAAGACTCAACTCGGATCATGTCTTCAGGTAAACCTTCCTCAGTCTCCTCATTTGTTAGGGTGCTCACTCTTTCTCTTCACTGAATCTTATATCTACCTAGCTATATCCATGTTATGAATTCCCCACTCTGTGCCATCAATAGAATGAAAACTACTAGAAGACTGGATTTGTTTCATTTTTGTCTTCATTCCAATACCTTGTCCAGTCACTGCAATAGAGTAGGTGATTCATAAATGCCTTTCTAATAAAATTGTGGAATAATATGAGTGATGGTGAAGAGATAGAATAAATATGCTATTTACAAATCAGATGATATTTTGTGATATGATGTGATGTGGTGTGACATGACATAACCTTACGTGACATGATGTGATGTTCGCCCTTTGTTCTTGAAGACCATGACTTTGGGAGTTGATGCCATGAATTGGATTTGAGTGAATTGGATTTAAGTGAGGGGGGTCAATGCTAAGTCACCAGCCTCACTTTCTCCCCCAGAGTCATCTGGGTCCAGTGCCAAGATATGGATCAGAATGACTGGAGATGCCCCGGGGTGTGAGGCAATCAGAGTTAAGTGATTAAATAAGTTATTAAGTGTCAGGTATCTGAGGTTGGATTTGAACTCAGGTCCTCCTGACTCCGGGACCAACACTCTACTCATTGTGCCATCTAGCAGAAAAGATTCTTCGGAGCAAAAGGAAAAATGAATCTCTAATGATGAGACTGCAAACATTGTGACAAATAGAAGTGAATGAGAGACAAAATTAAGAGTAGGTAAATTTGGGTACCTTTCCAAATTTACCCCTCAGATCATAATATGGTGGAGATCAACTACTTCGTTTGTGCCAGAGATTGAATTCACTGTCCTGGCATCTATAAATACAGAGAAGAGGAGAAACAGAGTAACACAGAGGAAATTGAGACATTAGAGATGGGGATCTGGGCTCATCTTGCGTGAACTTGAGAGAGTCACTGAAACTCTCTAAATCTCAGTTTCCTCAGTTGTAAAAAAGGGAAGGGTTGGGACAAGATGACCTTTGAGGTCTCTTCCAGTATTGAATATATGATCACTGATTTTTGAGGAAAGGGAAGGGGGACTTACCAAAATGCCCTAAAAAATCTGAGACCTAACCTCCAATGAGGCAGACAGGCATCTCTCTGTCTGACCATGTTTCCTTGAACAGAGTTCTGAGAAAACAGTGGAAGCCGACATAGCCTGGAGGAAACAAAGCCTTGTCACAGTCCAATAAAGACAGATGTGATATAGAATCCTTTGGATTACAAATGACTGGTGTCCATTCATGGTCTTGAACACTACTTGTCAGTCATATTTGGGGAGGAGGGAGAGCAGAATTTGGAGAAGAAAAAATCAAAAACAACCTGTGTATACCTGAGTGTCATTATCACTGCTCCCTCTTGAAATTATTTGTTTTTCTCTATTGATCTTGGTTCGACACAGGAAAATATATTCTTTGTTCAGCATTCCCAAGGGCTTAATTTGTCCAAGTTCACAGTGGTTTTTTAATAGGATTCTTCCCTATTGTTTATTCTGAGCATTGAGTTCCAAGAGTCGGGATTTGGTTCTTTTTATAGCAGCTCATTACGAGGCCTCCTTGTATCCACATGCTGATGTCTGGCATGATGTGGCAAGGTGGGGAGGAGAGAAGCTAAATTAATCCCCCACCCAAGTCCCCCATTGGATCCAAGCATCCCAAAGGGAGGTTCTTCTTCATAAAGAGCCCAGCTTGAGTACCACAATAGCATTTCCCAAGTCCCTTGCTAGGTTTGGCTCCAAGGAGAGAAAGACCATAAAGGTTATTTACTTCATTAGTTAGGGCTTGCCCTCCCATGGCCCCATAGCAGGGGACCTCACTAAGAGGTATCCCTTCAGAATTGGCCAGCTAGGGGGCCAATTATAAGGTGAGTGCCAAATCCCTGGGCAATGTAACTGAACTCTGTCTTCTTTCTTCCAGAAGCTGCCTCTTAACTCTTGTTTTATTAGTCTGTTGTTTCTCATTCCAATGTTCTTTCCACTGTCACAACACTCTTGGTAATGTTCTAAGCTTCCAAACTGGGAAACCCCCACTGGGGACAGGAAAATATGGTAGATTCCAGGACTTTTTCTAGGTAGAGAAAGAGATGTGACCCAGAAGTAGACATGGGCATATCTTCTTGTCTGATCCAAATCCATCTAGAGGGACCTCAGAGCTTTAGTTCAAATCCTTCATTTGGTAGATGAGCAAAAGTCAAGGAATATGGGGTCAAAACTAGGATTCCTACAAAAATCTTTTGATTATTAAATTCAATATTCTTTCTACTATTTCAAGTCACTGGTGATTTGAATTCTAGCCTTGGTTTTTCCATTTTACTCCTCTGTGATTTCCCATTTTACTCCTCTGTCTTTTCTATTTTTGTCTGGGTTTTTTAAAATTATTTTTAGGAAAAACAGGGGTTAGGGCTAGATGCTGTCTAAAGTTCTTTCCAGCTCTAAAATCTTTTAAATCTATAATTTTACCTAGTTCCTCAAGAAAAAGGCCCTTTTTAATCTTGCTCTTCAACCCCATATCACTAATTTTTTTGATATCAAAGGAAAATGATGAAACCCCAATCTTAGTTATGAAGTAGTTTTATTTTCAATTGGTCGTGGATTAGAAAATATTCCTGATTTTGGTGGGGGGAACAGAATCTGGCTTCTTCTACCAGCAAAGGGGAATAGAAAGAGATTTTATCCATCAATCCCAGATACCACAGTGATTTTCTCCTTGAGCCTTTCAAAGTCACAGGCTCCAGCGAACATCCATTGATTGGCCAAGAACATTTAACCAATAATACAGAGTGCCAGGTTAGAAGCGCATCATCATCATCATCGGCCAATCTATTCATTGTCAAGACTGAGCCATCCGTTTCAGGGCAGGTGAAATAATAAGCACTCATTGACTTGAAATCAACTATTGACCTCAGCATTTTTATTGGTCGATATCTGACCTCGCAAGTCAATCAATCCTGATATGTAAGGGATAATAAATCTTACAATCTATCAAGGGGAGTCATCAATATGTGCATTGTTGGGGGGGGGTTGAATACTACCTTCCTTAGATGAGTAATAGTGTCTTTTGTATGATTCACTAAATAAGTTTGAACGAAAACCTTCTGAGGCTGCCTGGGAGAAAATGAAGATAGAAGGCTCTGGGTATGTGTGTTTATGTGTGTGTATGTATTATGTTGTGCTAAAGAGAGACTACATTATATATTATGTTATGCTATTGTTTATCATATTATATTTCCATAATAGCCTGGGCCATTCATAGATAATATGTTTAGAACTTAAAGAGAACTTGGAAGTCATCTAGTCTGACCCTTCCATTAAGAAACTGAGGCCCAGAGTGGGAAATAATTTGCTTAAAGTCATGTAGAAAAGATCCAGAACTAGATAATTATTGAATGAATGGATCACCATATGATGGGTGGATGGATGAATGAAAGAGTTTCTCTAAGTACTTACCATATTAGAACTTTTCCAGAGAAGTTTTAAGAGAGGGAGGAAATATGGCATATTGGACAGAGCTATGGATTTTGTAATAAGAGGCATAGGTTAAAATACTGGGATGACACATATGACTTCTCTGAGTCTGTATTCCCTCATCTGAAAAAATAAAAACTTATTTTTAGATAAGCTAAAGTCCTTTCAACCCCCAAAATCTATGATACTATGAAGACATACTCAGAGCCAGGATTAAGAAGGTAGTTACTGCAGAGAACAGGATGGAGGCCAGAAAGGGCTGCTGAAAGCATTGAAAATAACATTGATAGCTTCCGCCATTTTGAAGATTTGCCCTGCCAGTATTAATTAGGTGTAGACTCTATGGAAAGATTACTCCACTAGGTTCTTTTCAAGTCCCTTGGAACTCAATGTTGTCAGAAAAGCACAAGGATGGAAGAGCAGGATAAATGAAGTCGGGCTGTCAAACAGAGATGAATGAGCCCAGTGGTTCCCATTTCATTTTTCAAGTCTGACAAATGCCACCTTGTATCTCCCAAGCACCTTTCCCATCCACTGCTCTCAATTATTTTTCTCATTTTTGCACACTGAAGAGCCAGAATTCTCTTCCCATTTTCCAGATGCAGAAACTGAGAAATAAAGACACATTATGCATGAAACTGTGGCAGAGATGATGACAGAGCAGGATCTGATCATTAAGACAGTAAACATTCTAGACTATTTACAAAGCACGTACACATATAGAGCTCATCTGATCACTCTCCCCAGCCCTAATAACTCTATGAAATGGAGAGCAGTCATTATTTTACCCATTTTATAGATCTGGAAGCTGAATATCAAAGATGTTGTGAATTGCCTGAGATGACACAGCTAGTAAGGGAGGAGATTTCTGATTAGATCTGGGTTCACTATAAAGCACAAAACTTAAATTAATAACAGTGAACCACATTCCAGTCTCTGCTCTAGATGGAGACTGGGAGTGGGAAAAGGATGCTATAGGTGGGTGTGCAATGTAGCCCCCGCTGTTACACTTGATCACTCAATTGTTTTACAAGAAAAGGTTCAATGGTAAGGAGGGGAAGTATAATGGAAAATTGACGTGACGTTGAAAACAAGCCATGATTTTTTTTTAATGACTTAAATTGAATCTTCTTCCCATAATGCCACACTGGTTCTGATTCTAGTTTAGTGCCCTTCACAAACCCCACACTCCTTATAGACATACCCCAACCCTTCTCCTCCCTTCTCCATCCCCCTTCCCCCATCCTCACACAGTCATCCATCCACACATTGGACCTAGTCCTGGAAGGTTTCCTCTCTCCCTCATCACTTTGGAATTCAGAGTAGTTGCAGGCTGGCTGCATCTGGCCTGTGGCTCTTAACTGCAGCAATGTGCCTTAGGAAAAAAAAAATCACAATCCAGTGGTGAGCCTTGGCTGTAAACAAAGGACTAATTAAATTACCATAAATGATTTTATGTAAATTAAAAATACATGTTATAACTATTTCTTGGTGGGAGCATCAAATCTTGGTGTTGCATAAGCTAGTTTAAAATTAATGTGCATAAACACCCCAAATATCATATTATTAATAATGATAATAATGTTGATGAGAATTATAATAATAAACACATTTTCATAACAATGCTTCCTGGCTCCCGAGGCAATAGCAGGATTTTTACTGAGTGTCAGAGATCCCAAAGGAAGCAAGTAGGGATTAGATCTTGTGAGCCTTCATTATCTGTGGCTTGTCAGTCAGATTCTTCAGATTCTTGGCCTTTTATCCAAATCCTGCCTGTCCTACAAGAGCCCAAACCCCACCTTCTCCAATAAACCTTCCCTGATTATTCCCATTCCCAGAGAACTTTCCTCCCTTTGTCTTCTAGAGCCTCCCTTTGTTCCATTTTGTTTCATAATTTTTGACCTGTCTCACTCCATTCACTCACTAGCATAGCACTGGGTACAGATATTTGAACAATAGAAAGAGTAATGGATTTGAAGTCAGTCACAAGTACTGAGTTCAAATCCCACCTTTGACACTTGTAAGCTCTCTGGGCCTACGTGTACTCAATAGATTTGGATGAGGTGGCTTTAAAGTCCTATCTAACTCTAGATCTATTATTTAAAATGACTTGATTTATTAACTTATCCCAAGGTAATGTATTTTGATGATGATGATGATGATGATGATGATGATGATGATGACTGTACTGGTACTACTTAATATTCTATGATCTTTAAATAACTGCAAGACTTTAGGTTCCTGTAGTGGACAAGATAGAGGAAATTAGGTGGCACAGTGGACAGAAACTGCTGGGTCTGGAGTCAGGAAGACAAGTTCAAATCTTCTCTCAAATACTATGTAACCCTGGTCAAGTCACGTCATACTGTTTGCCACAATTTCTTCATCTGTAAAATGAGCTAGAGAAAGAAATGGCAAGCCAGGTCAGGATCTTTGCCATGAAAACCCTAGATGGGGTCATGGACATGACTGAACAAGAACATGCAGGGACATCACTGAACACCTCTGAACTTCAGCCCCCTTCTTCTCAGAGTAATCAATACCACAGACTCTGAGCTCTTTGTAAACTCCATTCATAATAATCTTTTATGGTTTATTATAGTTGAAAAACAACATAATGAAGCAAACTGGGTGGGGGAGGCTAGCTTTGGACTCAAGGAGATCCAGGTTCAGATCCTGCTTCTCACACTAGCAGGTGTATGACCTTGTGTCAATCACTAAGCATGCTCAAAGCAGCTCTCTGGACAATTAATTAAGCACCAGGAGCTCCCTACACTGATAAAGGCTAGTCTGGAGCTCTACTCTGCTGGCAAAATACAGAAAAAAATATGTTATTTTAATTTGAGTGTCAGCTCCCTAAAATCGGAGCCCATAAGGTCAAAGATTTAGAGCTGGAAAGGATCTCATAGGGTAACCTAATTCAATCTCCTCATTTTACTAATGAGGAAACTGAGCACAGGGAGGATAGGTGGTCTAGGATCACACAACTAGTATGTCTGAGCCAGTGCTCCAGACTCACTATTCCATTCTGCTTATGCCTCTCTTACACGTGGGTCAAATATAATGGGGAACATAGAAAGTAAATAATCAATGAACACTCGGTGATAGATTCCAGAAAGCACTGATTCTCAGTAGTAGCCTTAGATGCTAAACACAAGTCCTCCCCATCTCTCCCACTGCTTCTCCCTGACTTTAGATGATGAGAGAGCACTTTGAATTTTTAAACCCTCTTTTAGTCAAACCTACAGGAATACAAGTTTTTTGCTCATTTTTTGTATCCATTTTCCTGTTCTTTTAGTATTTCTACTTCCTTCCAACATAGGCAAGACCATGGGGAACACAGGAATATTTTTGCTTTAATTGATTATAGTAATTCAAAAAGTAGGAGCCATTGATACCCTCTTACACATAAAGGATTCTTTTCTCCTTATTCAATTTCTATCTAAGTTTTAGACGTTCCGTCATCAAGGACTGGATTATATTCCAGCTGGAAAGTATTGAGTAAAATGTGATGCAAGGAACATAACTTGGGTTTTCCATTTTGACCAGTGGAAGAATCAATCTAAAGCATTGTGTCTTATTCTGGGCACCACCTCTTATGTAATAAGGAAATTGATGATCTGAAGAATATTCTGCTGATAACAGCCAAAATGATTTTGCTGTTATTGTTCAGTCATTCACTTGTATCCAACTTTTTGTGAACCCGTGGAAACTAGACCCTCCATTATCTCTTGAAGTCTGTCCAGGTTAGTATTTATTGTTTGCATGACATTATCTATCCATCTCATTCTATGCCATCCTCTTTTCCTTTGGCTTTCAATTTTTTCTAATATCAGAGTCTTTTCCAATGAAACTTGACTTCTCATCATATGACCAAAATATTTAATCTTTAGTTTCTGTTTCCAGCCATCTAGTGAACATTCTGAATTAATTTAAGTATTGACTGATTTCTTTAAGTATTGCTATTCAAAGGACTCTCAGAGAAGGATATGAAGATGCAAAGTCATGCAATATGAGGCAACTATCCCAAATGAGAAAAAGTTTAAGCTAGGATATGATCCTTACCTCTCAATATTTGAAGGGTCTCATTCAGAAAAAAGATTCGATTTATTCTATATAATTCCCAAGAATAGGACTCAAACCAGTAGTTTGGAAGTTCCAGGAGAACAGATCTCAGCTCAGTATAACAATCAGAAATGTCCATGGAATAGGATCCTTTAAGAAGGAATAAATTTCTCATTGATGGAAGCATTAAAGAGAAGACTGGATGAACATTTCCTTACTTGTAGGCAGTGCTACTGAAGGATTTCCTACCTTGGGGAGAAATCTCTTACAGTTAAGAATCTTGGATAAGGGTTATAGGTATGAGAATATTAGGAGACCTCAAGGTCAGGCAAAGCAAGAATCAAGCTTGGCCCTCCATTTTCTCTTTCATGAATTTTTTTTAAATATGTATACTTCAAAGAAAGAGAGAGTGAGAAAAAGAGGTAGAAGGGAAAAAGAGAAAGAAAGGAGGGAAGAGAGAGGGAAAAAGAGGAAGAGAAAGTATGAGATAGAAAGCAAAAGCAAAAGAATGAGAAATAAGGGGAGAGAAAGGGAGAAAGAGAGAGAGAGGGAAAGAGGAGAGAAAAGAGTGAAAAAGAGGAAGAAAGAGAAAAAAGGAGAAAAAAAGGAAGAGAGTGAAAAAAATAGAAGAAAAGTCAAAAGCTGACAGAGAAACACAAGGACTTTGAATATCATTTTGCAATGGTCTATGCAGAATTCCCCACCATCACAATTATTTAGAAATTGCACTGGGAGACGAAGAGAGAAAGGGAGAGAATTGGCTGCCTTTGCCGCAGAGCAGGCTGCTGATGCTGCAGATTTTAAGAGCACAACTTTGCACAGTTTGTAAAAGCACGTGAACCTTGAAATGGAAATATGGACCTCTTAATTCATCTCTCTGTTATTTTATAAAGTGCAAAGCCAATGAATGCAGAACATTTTCCCTTTAATTACACCAGGAGAAATGAGGAGGGGGTGAGGAGGGAGGATTGGCTCAGGGGTGAAACCCCATAGCTCAGCATTTACAGGAGGTCAGATTGAGACTATATAGAGCCATCCATTATTAGGATGGGATGAGTACTGATCTGTTGTTTGATCAGTTTAGAAGTATTTTGTCTAAGTCTGGACCAACTTTGCAGAGAAGATGAAGTAGAAAACATGGTTCCTGCCCTCAGATAGGTTACAATTAGGTAACAAGTATAAATGAAGTACCTGTCTTATACCAGATACTGTAAGCAAACAAACCAACAAAAAAATCAGATAAGCAAATAAAGCAACCAGCAAAACCCAATCTTTACTCTCAAGTAGCTTATAAATTAATGAGGGAAGACAACATGCAAACAGCTAGGTAAAAAAATAAGATATAGAGGGTAAATTAGTTACAGTCAAAGAATCATGGAATTTCCATTGAAAGGCATCTCAAGGGCCATGTGGACTAACCACATTTTAAAAAGCATTAAGATTACAATGCACCTTCTAATAGGTCATTCAGTTCCTAGTTGTAGACTTCCAGTGACAAGAAACACACCACCTCCCACTGGTTTTGTTCAGGTGTTTCAGTTGTACCCAATTCTTCATGATCCTCTTTTGAATTTTCTTGACGAAGATACTAGAGTGGTTGGCCATTTCCTCTTCCAGCTGATTTAATAGATGAGGAAACTAAGGCAAATAGGGTTGTGTAACCTGCCCAGAGTCATGCAGCTATAAACTGGCTGAGGTCATATTTGAACTCTGGAAGATAGTCTTCATGACTTCAGGAATTTTTCCCACGGTTCTACATAGTTACCCTATTCCTGAAAGGATCTAATTGCTAAGATGAGGTATATTGGATATTAAGGAAGAACTAGCATCTTTAGTGTTAGGTCTTCCCAAGTCCTTTTCAGATTTGTTCATCTACCTTTGGTGTCCAACCAGTCAGCCAATTCTCACATGTGGCTCTAAGAAACAGTGGCACATGCAGCAGTCACCCCTGGTAAAACCTTGGCAGACAGTCTAAACTGGGTTGAGAGTAATTGACAGGGGCAGCTAGGTGGCACAGTGGATGGAGCACCGGCCCTGGAGTCAGGTGTACCTGAGTTCAAATCTGGCCTCAGACACTTAATAATTACCTAGCTGTGTGGCCTTGGGCAAGCCATGTAAACCCCATTGCCTTTCAAAATCTGAGAGAGAGAGAGAGAGAGAGAGAGAGAGTAATTGACAGTTCTAAATCCCATCAATGAAGTAGGGATATATCTACCCCAAGCATGGAAAGTCTTCCCCCAAAGGCCTGAGTGGATGAGAGTAATTTGTTCCAATAGCCATAAAGTTGGAGAAGCAAACTCTGGAGTGTTTAGAACCTGATTTGACCTTGACACCAAGGTCATCCACTGCATCCTGGGCCATCACCGGCTGTCTTGACTTTTATCTTGCCACTAGTCTTTGTTGTCTCTGGAAGAAAGAATGAGTCTGATAACTGTGTGCAATTCTGTCTCATTTAATCCAATTCATCCATGAGTCAAAATGTCACCCATGATGTTGTTGGTCCTCTTTGAAAATGAAGTATAAACACCAGCAATTGCTAAGATGCTGGAGTTGGAACCAAGTCTCTGCTGGCCCCTTTGCAATTCTCACCCATTGCTTCTAGTTGTATACAGGGGGATCAAATAGAACAAACAGAACAAGTCTGCTCCCTCTTTCTTGTAAAAGTTCTTTAGAAGCTTGAAGTAAACTTTCAAGTTACCCCTATAACTGCTCATACTTCTCTTCTCTCAATTCAACATGCAGCTGATTCTCTGATGCCCTACAGATGATACCTCTTACCTTTTTGGCTACTATTCTCTGGAGACTCTCTGGTTTATCAGCATCCTTCCAACATTGTGGATCATAGGATTGAACCTGGCACTTCAGGCAAGGCCTGACCAGGACAGGTAGTTACCTCAAGGTGATGGATCAACTCACCTCTTTATTCCTAGACTTGAGGGAGGAATGCAGGGCTTGGGACTGAGGGTTAGGGGATAAGAGAAGAGTGGGAGAACTTCAGGATTGCCATCTTTGTCTTGGACCTGAGAAAAGAGAACAGACTGGCTTGAATTGAGTAAAGTGGTTATGATAAGGGACAGGGGCAGATAAAGTTGTAATGGGAGAGTGGAGCCAAGACTATGGAAGCCAGACCTAAAAGCTCAGACTACACTGTATTGGCAGCAAGAGTTATCACTAAGAAACAAAGCAAAAAAGGAAAATTTTAGGGCAATTATTCTACCAGCCTTATATAGGATGAATTAAAAGTGAGGAGATTAATAGAATCAGAGAGAGGAATGAAGAGCCCATTTATTACAGCAGTCAGATAGTGATTATAGCATGTTTCATCTCTGGTCTTCCACAATCAGGGTTGTTCATTAATCAATTCTTAGTTGTTTTTTTCTTTTTTACTTTATAATGTTATTGTATAAATTATTCTTGGGATTTGTCCTACTTAACTCTGCATCATTTAATACAAGTCTTCCCAGGTTTCTCTGAAACCAGGTCTTTCCTCAATACTTGCAGTGCAAAAATATTCCATTACATTCAAATATGACAATTCAGCCATTCTCCCAAATAACAGGTGCTCCCTCAGTTTCCAGTAATTTGCCATTGCAAAAAAGAACTAGCATAAATATTTTTGTCATATGGTATTTTTCCTTGTTCTTTAATCTTTTTGGAAAATAATCTACATAAGCTATCATTGGGTCAAAGGACTGCACAGTCATGAGATGGGGTGAAGAGTAATGGCATAATTTCAAATTGCCCCCCAGAATGCCTGGACCAATTCACAGCTCTAGCGACAATTTATTAGTGTGTTTATATTCTTTGAGTCCCTCTAACAATTATGATTTTTATTTTCACTAGTTGGATGAGGTAGAAATGGTTCTTTTCATGGGCATTTCTTTAATTATTAGTGATTTGGAATATTTTTCCACATGCTTGTTGATAGCTTTTATTTCTTCCTTTGAGAACTGCCTCTTCATAGCTTTGGATATATTTGGGGAATGGCTCTTATTCTTACTTTTGTAATGAACTCCTTATGTATTTTGCATTCTAAAATTTTTCAAGAGAAATATACAGACAACTTCTTTTTTTTAAATTTATGGGGTCAAATTTTCCATTTTATTTTCTATGATTTTCTCTATTCCTTATTTGATCATTATTTGTTCTCCTATCCATAATTGTAAAAAGCATTTTCATTCTAAAATTTGTTTCTTATGTTATCTTGGGTCTCTAAGTTTGTTCCGTTTACCAAGAATTTTTCTCAGTGTATAGAATGAGATATTAATCTAAACCTAATTTCTTCCATAGTGATTTCCAATTTTCCTGCAGTCTTTGCTGAATAGTTACTTCTTGTCCTAATAGTTGAAGTCTTTCTATTTTTTTTTGTTTTAGTACACTATATATTTAAACTGTCCCAATGACATTTCTCTACTCTTTAAACGGCATAAAATATTTTTTCAATGATTACTGCTTTTTAATATAATTTGAAATTTAGTATTGTTAGGCTCCCTTCCCTCTCTATTTCTTTTTTTCACTATTTCCCCAAGGTTCTTGACCTTTTTCCTACCAGATGAATTTTACTATTTTTTTCTGATTCTATGATCTAATTCTTGGATACTTTAATTGATACAACATTGAATTAAGTCATATTATCTTTTATGGTAATACCTTTTTAAAATGTTGACATGACCCAACAATGAGCAATTAATCTCTCCAAAATATTCAGATCTTTATTTCTGTAGAGTGCTTCATAGTGGTATTAATATATTTATTATATGTGTATCGATAGGTAGACTTCTAAACATTTTATATATTTATACATTTTAAGTCAATATATGTTGTATTTTATTTGTATATTTTATTTATATATTTATTTGTCTATATTTATATAATTTATAATTATTTAGATATGTTAGATATTTTTGCATAATTATTTTGAATGCAATTTATTTTACTATTCTTTTCTTCTGAATATTGCTGGGAATAAACAGAAAGACTGAAGATTTTTTTGTGCATTTATTTTATATCTACCACCCTGCCCTGATTATTATTTCAGTTGTTATTTATTTGACTTTCTTTCGTTCTCTAAGTAAATCATATCATCATCTATAAAAATCCATGATTTTGTTTTTTCTTGCCATACCCTTATTGACTCAATTTATTCTTCTTGTCTTATTGCCACTTATTATTCTTAAGGGTCAGACATATGATTTTGTAGAAAATCTTAACTCTGGCTCCTGAAAATAAATACAATAGCTATCTGATACTTTTCACATGTTGGTAAGATCATAAATTTAGAGTTAGAAGAAAACTTTAGAGATTATCCTTTCTAACCCTTTCATGTTACAAATAATAAAACTAGGATCCAGGAAGGCTGAGGGACCTGTCCAAAGTCGCACAAATAGTAGAGCTGAGATGACAGTCTTTTAAACATGCAATTCAAGTCTAGCATTTGAACTTGCGACACAGTGCTATGTCACATTTTTTAATCATATCCTTTGAATACAAAACACAAAAAAGTAATGAAATAAAAACAAGAATTGGTTTCATTCAGAACCTAAAAGAAATCTTTTGACTGATTGATATTTAAAGGGCCATGCACATTGACTGCACAACAGCTTTAATTCGTAAGCAAAAATATTCTTCAGGGGGGCAGCTAAGTGGTGTAGTGGATAGAGCATTGGCCCTAGAGTCAGGAGTACCTGAGTTCAAATTCAGTCTCAGATATTTAATAATTACCTAGCTGTGTGGCCTTGGGCAAGCCACTTAACCCCATACATATATATATATATATATATATATATATATATATATATATATATATATTCTTTAGACTAAAACTTCACGATTTCAAGCATGAAGCCATATTTTAAGATGCAGGAAGCATTTTAAATATCTCTGACTAGGACTTTGAGGCAAAAATGATTAAGTGATATTTCACTTGATAGCTCCTGCCATAGAAAAGACCTCTGAGCTGAGAAAGGTGCCATATAACCATATGAATATCCATGAAGGGCAGCCAAGAATGAATGATAGAAAGTTGACCTTGAGATAAAGAAGACCTGGGTTTAGGTTTTACCTCTGAAATATCCTAGATGAATGACAACTGGAAAGCCTCCTAATTTCTCTGTGCCCAAAGCAAGTAAGATTAAAAATGGAGATTTTATGGTACAATGGGAAAAGCCTGCATTGGATTTGGAATCAGATTTGATTTCAGATTCTCCCTTTGGCATTTGCTTCCTGAGCAACTCGATGATTTGGATCAAGCTATGTAATCCCTCTGAGTAAAATATTTAAAATTTTATTGTCACCTCTATTCACATCTCTTTTTTCTTTTCACAAATTAACTATACTTTGCTAGATCAGTTTTTGTCTTATCTTAATAGGGATCAGGCCTCCAAGTCACTTCTTAGATGATTCAGGAGTCAACCCCCGTTGGTTTTCCTTATATTCCTCCTTTCCAGCTCTCTCTATGTACTCTCTTTTCTATTCAAATGTAAGCTCCTTGAAGGTAAGAATTGTTTTTGCTTGATTATATTTGTAGTGCAAGTTTTTGAAATAATATGTCACATAATTGGAACTTCACATATACATATATATATATACATATATATGTCATTCATCCATACATCATCCATCTCTTCATCCATCCATCCATCTATCCATCTATCCATCCATCCATCTATCTCTCTATCTAGATTTATAGATCTGCCCAGACTTCTCCTATACTCTAAGTAAAAAGGCAGTTGTAAACTGCACTGAGAAGAAAAAAGTTTTCTCAATGGAAATTTCCTAAACTGACAAAATCTAAAAGACTTTTTCACTGAGTCCCCTAACACTCTACCTCTATCTAGTTCAGATCAGGAGGCTTTTGCTAACACCATGAGGGGCTATCAGAATATAGTCAGAAGAAGAAAAGTAATTAGTTTGCACTATTAAAATAACCATTGGAAAGCAAGAAGCAATGTTACTGAAAGTGACAGACAGAGATAGATACATAGGCAAAGACAGATTAGAGATAAGTGATGTTTGTGACTCACTTTTTGATTTTTTCACTTTTGTAAGAAATAAGAGTGTCCTTCCTCACAGTTCACAGAGCATATTGTAATTCATTTAAGATATAATAATTACATGGTATTGTCTAAGAGCATAAATATAGAGTAAGTATAATGCATAATGAAATAGATTATTTTTATATGGGTTCTTCATGAGGGCAAAGGACTTAATAATTAATTGGTATCTTTCTTGGTGAAGAGCAAAGTATGTAAATGTTTATTATTTGAATGTGTATGTGTTTGCCTGGTACATAGAAGACACATAATAAATACTTGTTGGATTGATTTATCTATTTTGAGGTATAGACTTGTGATTTCAGTGGTGTAGGGAGCTCTCAGAGTTTCAGTTCCCTATAGTGACTCATCTATAACTTAAGAGTCTTAAGACAGTAGGAGGTTAAGTCATATCTGTTTTTATCAGAGATAAGACTTGGACCAACCTTTTTCACTGGGTCAGGATTACTCACCCTTTTATGTCATATGGTTTATAAAGTTATTATGAATCTCATATCACCTATACTTTATCCCCATTTTACTAAAAGAGAGACAGGCTCAGAAGGGTTTCCAGAACTTAGAATTAGAAGCAACCTGGGTGACTCCCTTATCCAACGTAAATTTGAAAAAGAATCTCTGATATAATATATCCAGTAAATGGTCATCCAGCCTTTGCTTGAAGAACACCAGTTAGGGTGAACTCTATCTTCCAGCTCTATCAGTCCACAAGTAACTTGAATCACAATGGTCTCCACAGCTGCTGTAGGAGAAATTATAAATAAACCATTCTATCCCAAATGGTTTTGTTCAGCCTTTTCTACTCAATACTTAGCACCTTTTCTCAGCAGTCTCCTAAGTCTTCCAAATGCCAGCTAAGAGTTGCCTTAAGTCTCAGACAGTAGCAAGTAGGGCCAATATGACATACTAAATTAAAAGACACACTGAGCTCTGTCAAACAGGTACCCTCCTCTTGTCACTGTCCTTTCATAGACACCTCCACCACCACCCCTGTGTAATCCGAGTTACTTCTACTTTCCGGTTCCTATTGTTAAATGCTACTGCCTTTACCATTACAGGTACAAAAATGGGAGTTAAGATTTCATTCCTAGGCACACTTTTAAATGGCTTTTGGTCCAGACTACTTAGCTTGGCCCATTGTCTGTTATTCTTTGGCACAAAATCTGACCATCTTATTTCTTCTATATGATCATGGTCAGAGTTGGAAGATTTTGAAGTCATCTAATCCATTCAATACTTGATGATATTAAATCCTAGGTCATTTATGTGTGGTTTGTCAAATGTCTCATAGGTAGTGTCAGAGGTGGGATTTTATAATTAATTTTATAAATTTTTAATTTATAATTCTATAACCATTTATCTTTCCACCCTCCCATGGTGTATCAGGACCCCAGACCTAGAAGAAATGGGCAGAAAAGAAGAGCAGCAACACAAGCTTAGGAGGTAATAGAATGACACAGTATCAGAATTGGAGCCTCAAATAGAAGGAAAAAATGAGAGAAAGGCAAGACAAATAAGGTGGCAGACTTGTTCCTGAGTGGTTAAGCTATGAATCCCAGGGGTCAAATCAGTCCCAGAGTTGTTGGGAAGTGAGGCAGCAGGTGAGGCCCCAGCTGTGGGATTCAGGTTAAAAAAGGGAACCCCAAAGATTATTACATTGCTTATCAGTCTTTTAGTTTTCCCCTTTGTTTGGAATCACTTATCTATGTCTTTAAACAGACAAGAAGTAAATAACCAATGGAAAATGTCATAGAACAAGGATCTCTTCTAAATTCAATCATTTAGACTTAGAGCCCTACCCATCATTACTGAAATGTTCTTGAAACAAGCCCAATCTGTCCTATCATTCCCTGAAGATTTGGCATAATTAAAAACTTTGCAAATTTTTTTTTGCAATATTTACCACTAACTCACAGCAGGGCTTGTTGAAACAGATTCTCAGTGTTGTGTTCAGAGCATCATGTGTTCATGATTATTATCCAAAAACAACAATGACAAAAAAATATCCAACAACAGCAATCTCAACAACACAAACTGCCAGGCAGAACTACCAACTGTTCCTGGCCAGGAGTTACAGAATCTTGAACACTCCTGAGTACCCAATAATGAGACACAACGATGAGGGTAACTGTGGAAGGAAATTCAGGAGTCATTTCAAATGGGTCATGAAAAGCATATTATTATGGCCAGATCATAGGTGGAAGAAGAAAGCTAGAAATTTCTGAAAGCTGTCAAAGGGTGATCCAGAAGCATTGTTGATGAAATAGATCAATCAATCCAATAATTCAATATGTATTTGTTGACTCTGTTCAGATGACTCAATAAAGTTCCAGCCTCCTTGGTCACAAGATTCATAAGATCATAGAAAATCACAGATCAAGACCTAAAAATGTGATTAGGACTAGGGAAACTGGGCCCCAGAGGCCTAAAATGCCTTGATGGGGGTCATAGGTAATAAGGAACAAAATTATTACTTGAACTTAGGTCCTCTGACTCAAAACAAAATATTTTGTTTGAACTCATATAAACAGAGTGTAGGTTCAAACTCTATACTAGCTAGATAGGAGGAAGTAAGGCAGAAATGGTAGTGGATAAAGCACTGGAAGGAGTAGGCACAATTCATTAACATGAGTTCAGATCTGGCATCAGATACTTACTGGCTATGTGACCCTGGGCAAGTCATTTAATCCTGTTTATCTACACTGTGAGCCCTTTCTAACCCCTAGTGTAATAGACCTTTCCAAGGATCTTCTAAGTTGTCTTGGGCTGGAAATTGTTTCACTCATTTCCTTTGTGGATTCTGCCTCTCCAGCACTTGGTTAGAATCATTATTTAAAGGTATTTGGAGTGGTTTGGGGGAGAGCTCACAGGAATCCCTGCCTTTACCCCTGTCATCTCAACTCTGCCCCCCCCCACTATGTTTCAGTAGTAACATTTGACTTCCTGGGTCTAATTCTGCTTTGTGAGTTTGGGCAAGTCATAAGGATCATAGAACCTGAGCTCAAAGGGATGTCAAAGGTCATCTAATGCAACCCCCCTCCTACTGTCATTTTACAGTTGAAGAAACTGAGGCCCAAGGAGATTCAGTAAATTGCCCAAGCTTGCGTAATGAAGAAACATTTGAGACTGGTTTTAAAATCAGGTTTTCTGATTCTAGAGCTAGTAGTTTTTCCATTATACCACACTTCTATGGTGGGGGTGGGCTTGGGATAAATCAATCAGCCTACAAGCATTTATTAAACTCCTGCTAGCAGACTCTGAGATTTGAGCTGGGAATCCAAAGAAAAGCAACAACAAAAATAATGCCTGCCACCAAAGAGATTCCATATTATCAAGGAAAATAAAGCTCACATAGGAGAAAATATATACAAAGTCAAAATCCTTCTTGCCGTTTTGCCCCAAGTATTTTAAGGATTTGAGAACTGAAGTTTCTTTCCTCTCAAAATTCCCAGGATCTCTCTGTTGATCTAAATAGGTCAACAGGTTGTAAGTCACTTAGAGCTTATAGACTAGGAGTCAATTAGCTATGAAAGACCTATTTGTCACAAGAGACAGGAGCCTGATGTAAATTGGATTGTAAAAGCATAGTTCTAGAATCTGAAGGAACCTCAGAGGGCAGCTAGCCCAACCCATTCA
Organism: Macrotis lagotis; assembly: GCF_037893015.1. Classification (NCBI taxonomy): domain Eukaryota; kingdom Metazoa; phylum Chordata; class Mammalia; order Peramelemorphia; family Peramelidae; genus Macrotis; species Macrotis lagotis. The sequence continues at coordinate 60,202,070 of NC_133661.1, forward strand.
TTTTATGAATGAGGAAACTGAGGCTGCTATACAGAGGGAAAAATGAAAATTAGCAGAAAGGTCTTTGTATTGGTCCTATTCTATATCTCTTGGAGACTCGCCAGCCAAATTTATTGCTTGGCTTCATTCAAGGCTCCAATTCATCATTTCAGCAAAATGTATTTGTTCCTTCCAATCCTGTAGAACACATTCTTTCCATGCCTTTGAAGTTTGTCATTTTATTCAGTTAGTAACAATCCAAAGTGTTTTTTATGATGCCCTGAAGGCTATTTATGGGTCAAAGACCTATGGTGCATCTCAACTACTCAGTGCTGATGGAGTCACATTGATTAGAAATAGGGATATGATCCTAGAGAGATGGACTGAAACACTTCCATAGTGTTCTTAACAGACCATCATCTATCAGTGCTGAAGTCATTGACCATTTATCTCAAGTTAAAGTCAATCTGTCCCTAACTGAAGTTCCAACTGAAGAAGAGGTTTTGAATGACATTGGGCTCCTTTTAAGAGGCAAAGCTTCTGAGGATGATTCTATTGCAGGTGAGATCTACAAGGTGTATGTGTGTGTTTGTATGTGTGTGGTGGGGAGGGGGGATCCATTACTCATCCAAAAGCTGACTGAAATTTTCCAGATTATATGGCATAAAAAGACTATCCCCCAAAGATTTCAAGGATGCCTCCATTGTCCACCTCTATAGAGGTAAAGGGAATAGATTGCCCTGTAACAATCACAGGGGTGTTTCTCTCTCATTGTTACTAATAAGATTTTTGCCAGAGTCCTTCTCAATAGATTGATCCTTCACCTAGAAGATGGACACCTCCCTGAGAGCCCATGTGGCTTCAGAAAGGGTCAAGGAATAGTCAATATGGTGTTTTCTGCCTGCCAGCTTCAGGAAAAATGTCGGGAGCAAAACAGAGGTCTATGTACAATATTTGTAGATCTGACCAAAGCTTTTGATACTGTCAGTCATGAGGGTTTATGGAAAATTATGTAAAACTTCGGTTGCCTGAAGAAGTTCATCAGTATTGTACATTAATTTCATGCTTGACCATTTCCCCCTCTGGGTCTTAGTTTCCTCATCTGCAAAATGAGGGGGTTGGGTTACATTAGTTCTCCGGTTTTTTCCAGCTCTTGTTCTAAGTTCTTATTAGTGAAAAAAAACCTGCCAAAGCTTGAATTTCAATAAGAAAATCTTCAAAAACTCAGGATAGATGGATAGGTAGATGATAGATAGATAGATAGATAGATAGATAGATAGATAGATAGATGATAGATAGATAGATAGATAGATAGATAGATAGATAGATAGATAGATGATAGAAGTAGGCGGGTAGGTAGGTGGATGGAGGGATGGATGGATGAATGGATGGATGAATGGATGGATGGATGGGAGAGAGAGAGAGAGAGAGAGAGAGAGAGAGAGAGAGAGAGAGAGAGAGAGAGAGAGAGAAGGAGAAAGGAAGGGAGAGAGAATATTTAAGCTCTTGTTATATTCCAGACACCATGCTAAATGCTAGGGATAATATTCTTACAAAGGAAACAATAACAAGAGGTACTAGAAAGAGGGGAGTAAGAAAACTTCCAGAACATGTACAGCTGCCTCAAGCAGGGCAAGATAAGACTGAAGGCTCATCTGTCATGGTCACGGAATGTAGGAGTTCAGTTCACTTCTGAAGAAGAAGGTGATCAGCAACTAAGGTCTTTCAATGAGACTTAGATTGCCTCTTTACTAAAAGTAAGACTTGGACACATAACCAATGGGACAGGTCTGGCTACCATGACAAGAATCTATACACAGAGAAATGTATTATAGCCCATGGGGTAGACCATATTTTAACCAGGCCAATGAAAGGGATGTTGGTGTCCTCTTCTGAACCTGGCGGAACTACCCCACATCATTCCAGGGATAATGTGTCTCTCGGAAAGACAGCTCTTGGCAATATGGTGGCACTTTAAGTCCCTCCAAGCATGAAGCTAATGCTATGATTATTTTGCAACAAATATTTATCAGGCAGCTAGGGAGCACCCAGTCCTGAGCCATACACTGGGGGCTACCAATGAGGAATAAACTGCAGTAGTCAGAATTAGCTGAAGATATGAGACTAGTACACTTGTAAATATTTTTCTCCTGCTTTCCATTTTTCTCTAATACATAAAATGCATTCTAGGGACCTGCAGAGAAGAGAGACTTTACCATAGACTGAAGTGTCTAGGGAAAGCCTTCTGGAGGAGGAGGGTTTAAAGACTGAGAAAGACTTAATTAGGTGGAATAAGAGGGGAAGGGAGAATAGAAAGGGAGAGCAGCATGACCAAAGACCTGAGAATGAGCCTGGTGATGTACAAGGGAAGATCATGACGAAACCACATTAATTAAAGTTGAGGACAAAGCCCCGGGGAAGGGTATGATGTTGAATAGCCAGAGGTACTATTGCATCTTAAGAAGGGACACAGATATTGAGGCCTTTAGAATCCAGAATGCATACTTTGAATTTATCTTGTGCAGCAATACTTTGAATTCCTTTTAATACTGAACTATTTATTTTTCCAAATACCATCAACACACCCTGCAAAAAAAAAAAAACATAATTCTTTTACTTAAAATCCCAAGAGACCCCACTAAACTTTTTAGCAAAGGGGGAACCAACAGTAGAAAAACCAGTGAGAAATATTAGGGAAGATGAGGAAGGAGTGGAGGGAAGAAGAATGAAACAAGAGAACTTTTTTAATGTGACGCTTTACCGATTATTTCAAAAGCTCTACAACCTTTATTTTGTTGTGTTGTTGATGTTGTTGGGTGGGGAAGAGGTAACCAGAATCATAACTCATCATTTAATAAATGGTAGTTTGAAGTCTCAACCTGATTTGGAGGTGACTCTGGATTCCCAAAGTCCAGAAGGCCCCAATCTCTGACAGGTCTTTCAGAGCCAAATAGTCTCTGAGGACAGACCTTGTAACAGACTGTGTGTCTCAGCAGGTCAGCCTGGCGAATATCCAAGAAGCCCTGCACCAAAATGTTTGTTATTGAGTGGTAAATCTTCTGGGCTTCGATAACTAAAGTTTAAAAAAGGAAATCACATATTAACAACCCAAGAAAAATCTGATTTTTCTATGACATACGTGTATTTCTTTTGTTATAAGGCAAGTTTACAATGAAGGATCAAAGCCTTTTTTTTTCAGTTGTAAATAACACATGGCTGACTCCAAGGTAAAAACTCATACCTTTCCCCCCACCCTCTTGTTGGGCTGATGTCTACTATTCTAGCCCTCTCTAGGGTTCCCTACATCTCCTCCAAGTGCTCCAAAATTGTTCCTGCCCGAGATAGAGTTATAACTAATCTTGGGACTTATTAGGACTTTGGTCCATGCATGATGTTGATGATCAGCACTCACGCTTTCTTCTCCTGGCTATCCTTCAATCCTCTAATCTCCCACTTACCAGTATCACCCCCAAGAGGGACCCACCCTTCTCTGTCCCTCTCCTGGGACCTGCTTTCTCCATAGTTTCATTCTCTGCCATCCTCTTCTTCTCTCCTACACCACCTATCCCACCACTGAATTTAACCCAGCTGCTAGAATTCCTGGATATAACTCTACCCTAAGAGGTATGTGATGTAAAGTTGTTGAACTTGGTGAAATGTCTGAAATTTCACCCCACAGCCCCAATACAACATTGGTCTTTAGAAGATGATACCAATGGATTTGAACTTCTTTTCAAGCCTGGAGCAAGATTTTGAGCTTCCCGTGAAAACATCCAACTTTGTGATCTCCCAGGGCCATTTTGAGCAGTGGGGGTAGCTATGGATGGAGTTCTGCATCAAGGATGAGACCAGGGAGCAAGCCTGGCTCCCGGGGAAGCCACTCTCCTCTTCAATATTCAGAGCCTTCTTTGTGTTGGTATACATTCTCCAGAATGTATATGTGCATACTTAAACTGTGTGTGTGTGAAAGAATGTGTGTCCTTGTGTGTATACAGACACACACACGTCTCCCCAACACAAATATATATTTAAGATTTACTGTTCTGGAAAACCTAGTGAATAATGTGGATGATTAAAACAGATGCCTGGCAGGAAATATTGTTGAGACTCCTCATTTAAATTCAGCCTTTTATTCACACTTGGTAATACACACTGCGGTATGAATTATGGATTCGTGTTTTTATCTCTCATACGACACATGAATGTTTGATAAAGATTGGTTCCAATATTATATTTTGTCAAAATGCTCATTGAAAATTCAGTCAAAAGCCGCTTTCCAACAATTATGTGCTTACATCACAAGGCAAGGAGGAGAAGGGTGGGGCAAGGGGGAGATGCTAATATTGTTGTCAGAATTTTTCCTGGGTGCTCATGATGAAGGGGAGTAAGAGAAAGATCCACCAGCCATGAAGGTGTTTTCTTTCTTTTCCTCCTGGCCACGGCAGGGATAGCACCAATATGCTCTGTGCATTGTAAGTTCAGAGACTTTGCCTAGTGGGTTCTGAAACAATCAGGGAACTGTCCCAGAAATATTTCCAAATATTCCCTTTAAAGCTTTAATTCTAGAAGATATTCCAGGGGTCTTTGGACCTTATTGAAAGGTCAAAAAGTGGGTCCATGAAATAAGGAGGACAGCAATAGAGGCAAATGGAATGTAAAGCTATTTATTGAAGGAGGGAAGAGAGGGTTGGGTCAGAACAGGCTTCAACAGTGAATAGTTGGAGAGCACACTCTCATAGGGTATGTGCTATAGGAAAGAAGGGTATTGAGAGTTGTTTGGGGTCTCCATGAAGGATATGGATTGTTTGGGGTCTCTCTTCCTGGAGATTGAAAATTGTTTGGAGTTTCTATGGAGATTAGGATTCATTTTAGAGGAAAGAAGGGTGAATTTGGAGTCAAAGGTCCTGAACTCAAACCCCAGCTCATTTGGTTTTTTGTTTCCTACCTAGAACAAATCATTTCCCTAAGCCTAAGTTTCCTCATCTGAAAAATTCAAAGCTGAACTAGAAAATCCCTTTCAGTTTTAGATCTACATTTCCATAATCCTTAGTTACAAAAATCAAAGAGGACAAATATGCCCAAGTACCACTCTTTCTAGGCTTACTGACATATCAAAAGGTTCATTTACTTCAGTCAGTGAACATTTATTCTATAATAGAAAGGAAACTAGGCTAGCAGTCAGGAGACCTGGTTTCTAGACTCTGCTCCAAAACTAGGAAACAGGAGATCCAGATTCTGGGACTTAGAATTCTGGGACTCTAGAATCAGGAGACATGGCTTCTAGACTGCTCTCAAACTGTACCTCAGGAGATCTGGGTTCTGGCTAACCTCTAGGGCTGCATTCTAGGCTTCATTCTACAACTAGGAGTCAAGAAATCTGGGTTCTGGGTTTTGCTATAGAATTACAAATCAGGGAATCTGGTTCCAGGATTTATAATAGAACTGAGAGTCAAGAGACCTGAGTTCTAATCATTGTTTTAGAGCTACAAACAAGAGATCTAGTTTCTAGGTTTTGTTCTAGAATTTGTTCTAGAATTATAAATCAAGAAGGTTTTGTTCTAGAACCTGGAGTCATGAGGTCTGGGTTCTAGACTTTGTTCTACAACAGTGACTTGGAAGACCAGTGATCTAGGTTGTTCTCTAGAATCAGATGTCAATAGATCTGGATTCTAGGTTTCACTCTGTCACTGACTTAGGTTAGTCATTTTCCCTATCCAAGCCTCATGGCTCAGCTTCACTCCATATTTGTTGGTTTATTTATTGCAGATCAGGATCAAAGCATCATTAGATGATAGAACTAGCTAGACCAAGAAAGAACCAACAGTCTCACGCACACACAAAGTCTACTCTTCATTTTACAGTTAAAGAAACTGAGTCTTGAGAAATTAAATGATTCTCCAAAGTCATACAGAAGTGGTAAGTGACAGGATTGATCTTATGACTAAATTCAGAACTCCAAGCTTAGCTCCCTTCCAAATCTAATATTCTTAATATATAGAAATGCCCATGCCAAAAGAGAGAGACAGAGATAGACAAGAGGAGAGAGACAGTGGGATAGAGGGCTCCCTCCACCTGTGTAGACTAGCAACTTGTCTTCAATCTCTCTCCTAAAGAGGTCAACAAATATACCAAATAATTATTAATAATCAAATAATAATAACTAGAATTTCATATGAATAGAGCTTTAGGTTTTGCAGAAGGTTTTGCAAATGTTTTCTCTCATTTTATTCTCAGAACAATTATATGAGGTAGGTACTCGTGTTATCTTCATTTGATAGATGTAGAATCTGAGGCATACAGAGTTTTGGGGGTTTTTTAATGATTTGCTCAGATCATGTAGCTAAATAAGTCCATGAGACTGAATCTGAACCCATATCTTTCCAATTCCAGGTTCACATCTCTAGCCTCCATCTTGCTGCTATAGGAAAGAAATGTAATAATATCTTAAAGGTTTATGGCAATGAATGCCTGCAACCAGAATAGGCAATGAGGAAGCAAAACTATCACTCTTTGTGATGATATACTTAGAGAATCCTAGAAAATCAACTTTAAAAACTAGTTGAAATAACTAATAACCTCAACAAAGTTGTAGGATATAAAATAAATCCTCTTAAATCATCAGTATTTCTATATATTATGAACAAAGACCATCAAGACAAGATAAAAAAGAAAAATTCCCATTTAAAATAACTGCTGACAATATAAAATACTTGGCCAAAACAATTGATATCTGCCTGGTCTTTCTAATTGTTCAAAGGAAGATTCTAGGCACTAGAGATACAAGGACCAAAATGAACCAGACCCTCCCCTTATAGAACCTGCCTTCTCTTAGAAGAATTCATCTCAAGAGATGTATATACATTTATGTATTTTAGATATACACAAAATAATTAAAGATAATTTCAGTTAAGTACATGAGTGAGTGGGGAGAAGGAGGAGATCAGAAAAAGTCATAAAGTCTAATTTGAGCTCTGAAGAAAGCCAAATATCTTAAAAGGTGAAGATGATGAGGGAATGCATTCTTTTTTTAAATTTTTTATTCTTTTAATTTATAATTCATGAAATAAAACAAGCCTTTCCATAACATAATATAATTTAAAAAAAAGATTATACCTGAAAATGCAAAAATTATTATATATAATATATAACCTATATTGCTATCCTGGGATGGATGGGTGGGTGGGTGAGTAGGAAAAAATTTTTCAAAAAATAATATTTAGGGGCAGCTAGGTGGCTCAGTGGATAGAACACCAGCCCTGGAGTCAGGAGTACCTGAGTTCAAATCCAACCTCAGAAACTTAATAATTACCTAGCTGTGTGGCCTTGGGCAAGTCACTTAACCCCATTGCCTTGCAAAAAAAAACCTAAAAAAATTGTTGTTTAAAATTATCTCTACATACAATTGGAAAAATAAATTTATTTTTTAAAAAATATATACTTCAATAAATTTCATTTGGTTAAACCAAAGAAAATCTATTGTGTGTAACTTGCTGTGCCTTTTAACATGTAATAAGCTTTTCATGTAAATTTCTTTTTTTTCTCCTTTTTTCCCTTTTCCTTACCCCCACTCTAGAGATGGCTACCATTTCACACACACACACACACACACACACACACACACACACACACGTCTTATATGTCTATATACATATACATATATATAGTCTGTATACAGACAGGGACATAGATATATATATATATAATATATATAATTATATATGTAAAATCATTCTACATAAGAGTACATTCTCAGCAAGAATACAATCTGTGGAAAGTTACAGAAACAGGAGGTGGAATTTCATGGGTAAGGAGCAACAAGAGAGCCAATTTGGCTGGACAATAGAATTTTTGTAAGGAGGTTAATGCATCATAAGCCTGGAAAAATAGGTTGGAGCCAGGATGAAAGACTTTAAGAGCTAGGTTACAAAAATCTGACAGTCATCATCATCGTCATCATCATCATCATCGTCATCATCATAATAATAGCAGCTAGTATTTATATAGCGCTTTAAGATTTGCAAAGTACATCACAGAAGTTATTTCATCCTCAGAGCAACCCTGCACAAGGGAGGTGGTAGACACAGTCAAGGAGGTGGTGGGCACAGTCAATAGGATCCAGGGGCAACTTGAACCTGAGTCTTCCCAGCTCCCAGGGTGATTTCTCCAGCAGAATCTTGGAACCTTACAGAAGGAGCCAATCTACTTTCAAGGGGCTCAAGCCTAACAAGTGAGATCATTTGTGTTACTAGTAGGTTGGAATAGTATGGAGACTTGCCGAATCTGTGCAAAAATTCAAGATCCCTAAGAAAGAGAGCCTTGCAGAACTACTGGACTTACTTTAGCCAGAGAACAAAGGAGCATAATCCAGAGGGGAAATAACTACGCAAAGGAGGTCAGAAAGAGTGAGATTTGTTTCAATGACTGGAGCCAGAAAAAAAATGTGTGAAGGGAACATTGAGTGACCATTGAATGAGGGATAGGCTGGAGCCAGACTCTAGAAGACCTAGAATGCCAAACTGAATTTGGAATTTGTATTTCTCATTAGAATTACAAGCTCCAATTAGACATGCACCTTGAACCTTCAAGATAAGGTCTTCCCTTCCCTTCTGTATTGTTCTCATTGGACTAGTCCCCATTTAGGAAGCAGATGAGCAGATTAGAGATGGCTGGGATCAGAGGCTAGAGCCAGCCACAGGGTGGGCATGGGAGATGGGGCTGGACTCTTCCTCCTGGCTCCCAGCATTACCCAAGGGATCAGGGGAGAAGGTCTCCACCTCAGGGAGCAATCATCTTGTTACAAAATCATGGGGGTGTTCTGCCAAGAACCAAAAGGCAAGATTGGAATAAACAACAAGTATTCACTGTACCCCCAACCATTTTTCTGCCAAATCATGAGTTAAGTAAGAGGTTTTTCAAAACCATTGCCACCAATCTATAAACCTCCAGAGATTTTATAAGAGACTACTCAGATAAGTTAGATCTTCCAGGAACTTATCTTACTGACTGCTTATGGCTAGTCCATGAGCTAATTCATTTTCATCCTTATTTCTGGGATTCAGATCACTTTATCATTATTCTACCACTTGATCCTCCCAACAAACCCACAAGGTAAATCTATTATTAATCTCCATTTTACAATTGAGGAAACTGAGACAAACAGAAGTTAAATGACTCATCTTGGGTCACATGACTAATAAATGTCTGAGGTTGGATTTGAAATCAGTTCTGCTCTAATCACCATGCCAATAGCTGCCTTTACCTTTTGAGAGGTACTTTTAGACACCTCCTTTCTGTGAATCAATTCACTTCCATTGGGTCAGCATTAAATAATGGTTTCTTATGTCTCAGGTGCCATGACCCCTTTCCTCAAGGAGCTTATGTGGAGTGAATAAATGGCTTTAGAAAGAGGACACTGTTGGGGTGGGGAGAGAAGGGTTCAAGAGGCAGACACAAAAGTGCCAGGGCTTTCTGTAATGATTTGTTGCACTCTCTACATGGTAATGCTCCAGGGTTTATAGCTGATCCAATTTTTGGTTTGATTTGTTTTTTTTTACTTAGATAAGTTTTTAATTGATGTCTTTTTTTATTACATCATCATGGCTTTCCCTAATATATTTTCCCTTACCACAGAACTGTCCCATGTCAAACAGTATTTTTAAAAGACAAAAAGTAAAAAAGAAGAAAAAAATCAGCATTACAGATCAATACAAATGAAAAATACATGTAATGTACACTTGTGGACCTCCCATCTCTACAAAGGAATATCTTCTCCTAACTCTTCTTTAGTGACACATTAACCCTCTATTCTAGGTTCAAATCAGACCCTGAGGTGTCAATCTAATCCCTGGAAGGGCAGTTACAAGGATCCCAATCCCTTATTCAGAGGCATGGCATCCTGAGCATTACTACTGGCCTCATTTTGATCCTTTACCAGTCTTTTATCTAATTTTTTGAGACTGAGTCTCTGCCTCTGATCAATCAACAAATCAATCAGTCAACTAGTATTTATTAAGCCCACATTCTCAGACTTCAGGTCTAATGCTCTATCCACCATGCAGCAACTAGTATTGTGAGAGTCTAGGCTAGAAACCAGTGCCATGATGCCATGAAACCCTCATCTATTAGAATGAAATTTATTAGTGGCAAAAATACATGAATTCCAAAAAAAAATCAACTTTCCAAATACAAGGAAAGAAATTATTCAATTTGTTTAGTTTATCTAAAATATATGTGGGATTCTTAAGCTATGGGCTCAACAGGCATCATTAGTATTCTATATAACTAAAAATATGTTTAGAATTGTTTTACAAATATATGCTATATGTATAATATACATAGGAATGGCAAGTTGTATATAATAGATTTGCAGTTTTGTGTGCAATCATTTCTATTATACTCTATTACGGAAATGCTTGTGTTATTTATTAAGTTTAGAATAAAATAAATCAAATAAAACTACTATTTTAAGCTGCATTAAAATAGATAAAAGTTCTGGCAGGATGTAATCATTCCCTTTTACTCTCCCCTTGTACAGTATTGGATTGTTTTCAGTTCTAGATATTCCATTTTAGAAAGAACATTGATAAGCAAGAGTTAATGCAGACAGGATCTAGAAGGCCAAGATCATGCTATAGGAAGACAAGTTGAAGCAACTGATGATATTTTAGCCTGAAAAAGAGAAAGCTTAGTAAGGACAGGTTGGATGTCTTCCAATGTTTGGAATGATATCATTAGAAGAGAGATTAGTCATATTATGTTTGACCCCAGAGAAAATAGCCCAGATAGGGTAACAATGTCCAAGAGGCCAAATTAGGTTTTATATAAGGAAAAACTTCTCAACAATTACAATGGTCTACAACTGGAATGGAAAACCTGGAGAGATGATGAGTCCCCGCCACACTGAAGGTCAGAAGAAAAGATAGGGCAAACATTTGTTGATTTTTCTAGAAGGAATTTTTGTTCATTGGTCAGGACAGCCTGAGTGGTCCCTTCTGTCACAGAGATTCTATAATGCAATTCTATGTTCTTACTTTGTCTTTGGGTCCCTTGTCCTGGTTCCTTGACCAACTAACTCTCTTAACTTTGTGTTCATTTTGAGGAGTAAGGAGCCAGAAACCAGACTGGGAGGAACTAAAGACCTATTCTCAATCCCAGGGCAAGATTTCCACTGCCTGCTATCAAATTTCCCCTATGCAAAGTTCTCCTCTGCAAACTCTGCCCTTACCAACTGCCAAACATCCCTGTTTCTTGCCAACTTGCTGGAGATACCTATTTCTTTGCCTTTACTGGTCTTTCTAGTATTTAATTGTCTGCCCATTTGGATTATATCTTTTAAAATGCCTCCCCATAATAGACTTTCCTATTTGACTACCCTACCATGGTTGGTGTGTTGAACTCTTTCTTTTTTAATTGTACTTCTAGACTGTCCTTCCTCACAAGGAAAGAGTATCTCTTTTTTTAAAATAGTCTGCTGAGTTCTTTCCATCAATCAATCCATCTACTATCATTTATTATTATTATGTATCTACTATAGTCAGATTACTCACAGATTTTGATTTTTAAACATTAACATTCCCAAGTCCCATTGCTTTAGACTGAAGTCATTAAAGAATTACTTCAATTCATGGTAGGGAGAGCTTAAGTAGAAAGGATTGTTAAAGAATGAAAAAACAGGGACTTTCGCCAGTCATCTTGACTTTTGTCTTGCCACTAGACTCCAATGACTTTTGAGGCGAGAGAGTTAGGCTGATGATTTTGCACATCTCTACCTCACTTAAATCCAATTCCTGATCAAGTCCAAGTAATCACCCTCTCGATGTCCTTGGTCCTCTTCAAAAGCACAAGATGGACAACAAACAACAACAACAAACTGAGTAGCCATGCATGCAATAGCTATAAATTGTTTGACCGCCAAAACCCCACCCTATTGGAGGGCCACATTCTCCAAACGTGCCTGGATTTAATGTGATTAAATTTAGTAAATAAAAATATGTGAATTCCAAAGAAAGTCAACTTTATAAATACAAGGACCAGAAAGGGACCAGGGTGGGGGGGGTGGGGGGTGGGGGGAGTGGGGTGTGAAGAAAAGCCTTGTGTGGGAAAGGATCTCTGACACTAGCTTTGAAGAAAATGCACTCTTCTCTGACACATTTTTGAGGAAAATAGATTCTTAAGAAGGATGACATCAACAATGTGATTTCTGAAACTTTATTAAGTATTAATGCTATGGATGGAATGGAGGAGGCAGAGAAAAAACTAGAGTCAGGGAGACTGGATAGATAAAATTGCAATATGGAAGTATGAGTCCAAACCAGACCTTCCTAAGATGGTGGCAGCAGCATGTACTTACTTGCTGGATACAATAATTCCAATTCCCCTCTTCTCTATTAAATGTAAATGAATGAAGTGCATTCATAAATAGAATTCCTTTTTTCAGATGAATCCTCATCTGTGGAGCCTTGGGAGCCTGGATAAGTACTCTCATTCCTGTTCTGCACTGGATAATAGCCCAGGCTGGATTAGAAACCTTAAAGTAAACAGGTGATTTTGACAAGTCATGGTCCCTCTCTGGCCCTCAGTTTCCTCTTCTATAAAATCAGGGGTTGGACTAGATGATCTCTAAGGTCCCTTTCCAAGTTGAACATTCTCTGTTCTTCTTCTCCTAATTAGAGTATAAAACTGGAAACTAAAATGAAGGGTAATCTTGGGAGTCAGGGACCCCACAAAAAAAAATAGAAATTAAAAAAACATCCACACACACAGAGAAGGCAAGGTAAAGTCAAGGTCTCTGCAGAGAGAAAAGGGGAGGGGGCGGGTCAGTGAACAGCTGGGTCTAGTGGTGAGTTTATTACCCACCTAGTTTGTCTGTGTGTGTGTCTGATGGCTGAAATGACTGGTTTCCCCTACAGAATGCCCCACTGGGAACAGAATAATACAGGGAATAGCTTACAGTTTATGTGTCTGATGTTAAAAATCAATGGTTTCCCTCTTCGGAAGGCACCCTCAGGGGCAAAATGCAACGAATCGCTTATTAGTTTGTGCGTACACGCTGGCAGATGATAAAGCAGGATTGAAATCAGTCATACATCGTAATAAAGTACCCATCTCCATCTGAAAGCAAGTATGTGCTGGGGTCTCGAGGGGAATGGGTTTCCATTAACCCACACCATCCTGTTACTCATCTTTAACCACTGATGGACCGTGGGGAGGGAAGCCAGGAGAGCATCCACTCCTTAGGAGATTTCCCATGAGAGAGAAGGGGGGGGGGGGGTAAAGAAAAAGAAAAAGAAAAAGATAAAGAAAAAGAAAAAGAAACCATCCTATCACCCTTCAAAGTCCAGGGATTCCGGGTATTCAATGTCCACTCCTGCACTGAATAAGGATTAAAAGGCAGGGGCATTATTGCCCAAATCCAACAAGGCTCATTTCTATACATTGCCATTGATTCTTCCCAGATTCTGGAATTTCCTGGGACCTAATGAGGAGGTGTGATAAAGTGCAAATTGTACTTAAAGCCTGAAGGAGCTGTCCTCAGGGCCAAAAAGACCTGGGTTGAACTCTTCTTCTGATGTATTGACAATGTGCCCCCTTGAGTTAATCACCTAACCTCTCAGCGCTAGGAGTGCTAACATTATAAGTAACACACCACAACAACACAGGTATAGACTAACATTGGTCAAAGAAATTCCTTACTGGGAACAACCCTCTCCTGATGAAATCACACATCTAGTTGATAAATAATTAAAGTAAGAGCTGACATTTATATAGCATTTTACATGCATTGTCTCATTTAACCCTCATAATAGCCTTATAAGGGAGACAGCATTCCCAGTTTACACATTTTCAAGGGAGGAAACTGAGAGTCCGTGAGGTTAATTCACCCAGAGACACAGAACTAGGAAACTTTCAGGGCAGAATTTGAATCCAAGTGCAATATTTTAGCTACTATGTCAATTTAACTCTAGTCAGGGCTCTTATTATTATAGTAAATTAGATTATAGGAGATAGAGGGGATCAGAGGAAGAATGTTGTTGAAGGAAAAAACTGAACTTGAGATCAGATAAACAAAGTTTGATTCTTGGTTTTGTAATATGCTAATGATATGAACTTGAACTTAATCTCCTAGAGACTCCATTTCCTCATCAGCAAAGTGGGGTTAATAATGAATATGTATTCATTCAGCAAATCTTTATTAAAGAGACAAGTCTTAGGGGCAGCTAGGTGGCGTAGTGAATAAAGCACTGGCCCTGGAGTCAGTAGTACCTGGGTTCAAATCCGGTCTCAGGCACTTAGTGATTGCCTAGCTGTGTGGCCTTGGGCAAGCCACTTAACCCCATTTGCCATGCAAAAAACCTAAAAAAAAAAGAGACAAGTCTAAGACCAGCTTTCTATGAACTACTAAAATATAGGATGTCCCCAAAATCTTAGTGGAGCATTGAGCTATTAAAGTTAAGACATTTGGGATATCCTATAATTACCAAAAAAAAAAAAATACACAAAATAGTACTATCAGTGTATACTAGGGAACCATACCAAAAAAGGAGCACCACAACTTCAAGGTGAGGAGATGAAGGAATTCATGTGTTGAGATCAAATGTCCTTGGTTTATTGCCACTTGTGTCTATTGGCTCATCTCCAACTACCTATGGGGAACTAGAGACTCAACCACTAGAGGAAATAGGTTTAGGAAGAGAGGAGATTAAAAAAAGGAAGTCATATTAGCTAGGTCAAATCCTACCTAGTCTTTAAAGCCCACCTCAAGTGCCTCCTCTTCTTCCAGGAAGATTTCCCTAATTTCTACTCTATATTGATATGGAAATCCATCTCTCTCCTCCATACTTAGAATTTGAGGACTTTTCTGATTCACTTGTGAAATCTTAGGTAGCTTTAAGATGAACTTCATTCTCAGGACCAGAAAGCCAATGAGCTCTTCCCTGGTCAGGTCCTATCTACTTTACTATAATCTGAATACATGTTGAGAAGCACAGTGACAACCTGGAAGGCTTGTAGAGGGGGATCCAGAAGAAGACATCCAAGATGTGTGATGGGTATTTGGGACAGCCAAGAGAAGGATGTGTTAAAGAAGAAATTTGGGTTCAAAAAGCAGATTAACTTCTGTGTGACCTTGGACAATGGCAGCTATATTTGCCAAGTATTTATAGGGTACTTTCAGGTCGGCATTGTGCTTTAAATGTGATCTTTTGCCATCCTTACCACAATCCCTAATTATTCCCATTTTAGAGTTAAGAAAACTGAGACATAGAGTGATCCCCAAGTGATTTGCCCAGGTCACTAAGCTAGTAAGCATCTGAGGCAGGATTTGAAATCAGGTCTCCCCTGCTTCCAGATGTATGGAGTTATGAAGAACTGAGTTCAAATCCAGATAACTTGTGTGATGCTAGACTAGTCCTTTAACTTGTTTGCCTTGATTTACTCATCTATAAAATGGGGTGATAATAAAAGCCCCTACCTTCTAGAATTGTTGTGAGAATCAAATAAGTTAATATATGTAAAGTGCTTCTCTCTCAAACTTTAATGTATCATATGAATGTTAGCCATGATTTCCATTATCATCATTATTATTATCCATGGGGCCATCTCATTATTTCCTCTCTGTGGGTTTCAGTGTCATTGTATTTTCAAAGAGGGAGTCTTTCAAAATGATTTCTAACTTCCTTTCCAACTCTAAATCTATGACCCTATTAACTGGATAATTTAGCCTGGAAAGGAGAAGACTTGATGATTGTCTTCAATTATTTTAAGGACTGGCATATGTAAAAAGGCTTCCATTTGTTCTGTTTGATTTTGGAAGATGGAATAGAAGAGCTAGATAAAGGCAAAACCTATAAAGAGGAAACTTGAATGTAATGAGAAGAGAAGCTTCAAAAGAATCAAGAATGCCCAGAAGTGGAATGGACATCCTCTAGAGTATGTGGGTTACCCTCACTGAAGGTCTTCAGGCGGGAAGGTTGGATGACTGCTTCTCAAGAATGCATGTCACAGAGTTCTCAAGAACGTACGTCACAGAGGGAGGTTCTGTTCTAGAGTTGATTAAATCTAACCAGCTTTGTGGCACAGTGGATAGAAAACTGGACATGGTGTTCCTGAGTTCAAATTTGACCTCAGACACTTAAAAGCTTATGTGAGCCAAGGCAAGATCCTGGGACAAAAGAGTTGGCCACCATTTCCCTCCTGCCCTGATCCCAAAGTAACAAATTCTTACTCCTAGAAACACTTGATAATAATCTGTTTCCTTATTCAGGGCATCTTGTGCCCCCAATTTCTTCATATGTTAAATGAGCTGAAAAAGAAATGGTCAACCACCTCCAGTATCTTTACCAAGAGAATCCCAAATGAGATTGTGAAGGGTTGAATGACAAACTGAAGTGATTCAACAGCAGCAAAGGTTAGACTTGACCAGAATTTCTTCACCTGGGGATACAGGAACTTGATTTTTAAAATATTTCATTAAATTTTTTTATATTTTTTTTGCAAGGCAATGGGGTTAAGTGACTTGCCCGAGGCCACACAGCTAGGTAATTATTAAGTATCTGAGGTTGGATTTGAATCTCAGGTACTCCTGACTCCAGGGCCAGTGCACTGTACCACCCTGGCCACCCCCCATTAACTTCTTTTAAATTGGTTTCCTTTGTCATTTTGTTTATTTTGTTTTAATTATTTAAAAATATAATTCTGAGAAGTGGAGAAAAGCTTGACCAAATGTCTTTCTAGGGGTCCATGGTACACAAAAAAAGGTAATGGATGATCTCTAGGGTTCCTTTTGCCTTTAAGAGTCTCCTGGGGGGGGGGGGACAGCTAGGTGGTACAGTAGATAAAGTACCAGTCCTGGAATCAGGAGTCCCTGAGTTCAAATCCGGCCTCAGACACTTAATAATTACCTAGCTGTGTGGCCTTGGGCAAGCCACTTAACCTGATTGCCTTACAAAATCCTAAAAAAAAAAAAAAAAAAAACTAGATGGAAGAAAAAATTCACCACTAATGTCAGAGTCATCCAGGAGAATTTGATTAGGAGAACTTCTTTGAGGTTATGGGAGACCAGAAAAAGGGGATAACAAGAACCAAGGACAGACATTTTCAATGGGGTGGGGGAGAAGAGGGAACAATTTGAAGGCCACATCACCATCCTCATCCCTACAGTAGAATGCCAATACCATCATTGTTCCTGGATAGGTTGTGTCAGTGCTCCATTCCTATGACTCCCCAGATGAAAACTCCTTTCCCTGACCACTCCTCTCTTGTAAGTATTATCTCCCTTTGCCAAAACATTAGCTCCTGAAGAACAGGAACTTTTTCATTTTTTATATTTGTATCCCCAGCTAATAGACTAGTGCTTGACCCATACATAGATTCACAAGGTGAAAAGAAAGAATTAAAGAAAAGTAGGATAGATTCAATGTAGTTTGATGTCTTGGACCATAACTAATCCATAAGTCTCCTTAACTTAAACTCTAGATCCCTTTATCAGTTCTTCTAAAATCCCTTTTTGTTTGTTTGCCTGGTTGGTTTCCCTTAACCTTAAAAAAAAAAAGAATTACTACATGTATCTAAGAAGGTATTCACTAGGTGCTAAATTCCTTGGTCATGACAACTTTCCAAATTGTGTGAAGAAGACCAATCTAGGTACCAAAGAGGCCTCTGATTTTAAGGAACCTACAATCTAATCCAGTGGCTCTAAAATTTCTTGAACTCAGAATCCCTTTAAAATCTTAAAAAGTATTGAAGATTCTTTCCAAAAAAGCTTTTAGTTATATAGTTTACATCAATTGATTTGTATCATATTCTAAATTAAAACATTTATTATATACTATTATGTGAAGCATTATTGTTTAATATTAATAATATTAGCAAGTATTAGTATAAAAATAAGGTTAACCTAGGGGACTCTCAGTCTTTACAAACTACTAATTTAGTCAGTGCAGAGGAAATAGTATAGAAATCATGAGATATGGTTTCTAGTCTTGGCATTACCACAGTTACCTCAGTTTCTTCACTTGTAAAAAAACCAATAATATCTGTGCTATCTACTTAATAGAATTGTTATGATAAACAAATATAATTGAGCAGATAAAGGGCTTTGGAAATCTTAATGCAGAAGGCCACTCATCAGCAGATAAATATTTTTGTCTAGAACAATTATCTGCCAAGCCATGTAGGGGATACTGATTCCATGACCTGAAAGAATAATTATTCAAATGAAATCACAAATCTTTGTTACTTGTCTCCCCTCTTCTCAGAAGAATATAAGTTTCTTGAGATGAGGGACTGTTTTATTCTTGTGCCCCAATGATGTTTGGGCACATATTTTAATAAATGCATGTCTAATTTAATTAAATATATAATTATTAGCTATTATATATAATAAAATATGATAAAAGCTATTATTAAACCACCACTGCATTGCCTGCTGTTGTTATTAGTCTTTATTTTCCCTAAAAATGCCACAAAACAAATATGCATCTATATCCCAAGGGCTGCTGGCAACCTTGTGAACCTGTACATTGGCATGGAATTGTAAGCCACTTAAGAGTCTGGTTTTGGAAACTGGAATAGGAAGTAGTTGTTTTAAGGGCTTGCAGGAAAAACTGGGGTTAAAAAAACCCATTAAAGGAAAATTTCTTTTCTTTAACTATCAGAGTGACTGGTACTTTTAGAGAGAGAAAGAATGCAATCCTTCTATATGCTAAATTGAACCAACTAGGAAAATGGTCTGATTTGATTTGTTGCCACCTACAAGTACTGAAGTCACAGAAAAGTAGGCTACACAAGTTAGGAAGATATGAAGCTTATAGAACGGGTAGACTCAGAGTAATCAAGGGAGGTTTGATGGCAATTTAGGGGAAAGTCATTAGTGGAACATCCCAGGAATCTTTCTTTGACTCTATGGTATTCAACATTTTAATTGTTAATATGAATGGAAAGTTTATTAGAGCTGAAGAGTATCCAAAGCAAATGGGTTATCCATCAGGTATCAATCCCTCTTGCCCTGATATCAGACCAGCTTTCTTTTCAAGTAATTCTTCTCTCTGATGGTTTCTTTATTGTCTTTCTCTTGTTCAGTTCTTTGCAGTGTGAGGCAGCCTGCTCATGCTGATCATGCACTTCTCACATATCTTTCGGTGACCTTTTGGAGCTTGGGATTACTACTTACATTTCTACAACATCAACAAAAGAATAATCTTGATGAAAGGAGGGCTTTTGCTCCAGGGAAAAACTTGGGGTCATTAAAAGTACAGTATGATTTTCCCAAAGTCATTTAGCTTGCTCACTTCCTTCTATTTAACTTTGGACCCAACTCATTGTCCATTTTCAGCATCTGTCCAAGATATATGGACCGACATGCCACCTTTATGGGCTGTCTTTTCTCTTTTCAAACCTTCATCACGGATGCCCTTGATGTGTACATAGATTATCCTCATAAAAATTTCATTATACAGATGATTTTTAATGTACATGCTTATTACAGCCTGGATAATAGACATTCTTCAACCACTCTTTTTTTGTATGTGTTTCCTAAGACGATTCTTGTAAGTGATTATGGAGAGAAATATGCTTATAGCCAATATGTCCTAGAGCATAATGCTAGCAACACAATGTCATCTGAAAAAAAAATGACCAAACAAACAAATAAATAAAGCACATTTATTAAGCATTTACTGTGTCAGATACTGTAATAAATGTTGGGTTTTCAAATACAAACAAAAATAAAGACAGTTCCTGCCCTTGAGGATCTTACATTCTAAGGCGGGTTAAAAAAGCAGGGGAAGGGGAAGTTAGTTAGGTAGAGCAGTGGATAGAGTACCAGCCCTGGAGTCAGGAGGACTTGAGTTCAAACCCAGCCTCAGACACTTAATAATCACTTAGCTGTGTGACCTTGGGCAAGTCACTTAATCCCATTGCCTTGCAAAAATAGCAAAAAAAAAAAGCACGGGATGATAGAGGGTACAGTTTTTGAAGTCTGGAAATCAGGAACTTAGGCAGAAAGGGAAGAAAGGTGGACAGTTTGTTCCCCTGCACAAAATGGAAACCCAAGGAGGAACTTAGCAAAGGGGTCAGATGCTTACCTAGTGGAGTAAGCTTCCAAAGCAAGGAAGCCACATGAATGATTCAATGTTCCAAGATGAAGAAGCCGGAGAAGCTAAGGGAAGTTCCAAGATGAGACAGCAGCTGTGATATTGTTTTGAAGTAGAGAAATCAAGAACAGATCTGACAGGAAAATGGAGCATAAGGAAAATCTTACCGCCCAAAGAGGAAACCTCTTCCATTTGATCTCTGCTCTGAATGTCCTCTTTGTCAGGGTCATTCTCTTTGGCAAACAAAATAATCTCTCTGTTCTGGTCTTGGTTGCTGTTAGAAATTAGTGGGTCATCAAAACCTTCCCTGCTCCTATATTCTTCAAGGAATCTTCTGTAATGTTCACAAATTCATGGGAGATAGCTCATTGGAGCAGGGCCCTTAGAACACTTTGCTCTAATGAATCTAAATGAATCTGACATATATCATATATACCCATGTATATATACATATTCATAAAGTTTATACTTAAGACATTATGGGATCTTATAGTATCAACACAATTCAACCAATTGTAGAAAGCTGTGGTCTGCCATTGAATACTGTGAGAAAGCGTGTCTATTCTTAAGGATACTCTCAATGCACGAGTAGATTATTCTCATGAAAATATTCTCATAGAAAAGAAAGGCAATAGGGAGAAAGTAAAGGTTTATCCTTTATAGATTTCATGACTGAATTAAGAAGTATCTTTTAAGTATTTGGCTTGAGTAAAACATTCTGTTAAAGGCTGGAGAACCGAATAGAAAAGCAACCACAACCCTAGCTCACAAAGAACTCACACTCCAGAAGGGAAGATAAACCTTAGATTTGCAGGCAAAAGTCAGAAAAAAAGGTTCTTAGAATACAGCAGCAAAGTAGTAATAGATCTTCTCTAATGTCATTTCTACCAATAAAGCCATATCTCTTCTGTTACTGAATCACTTGACAATGCTAAGGACTTCTATTGCGAGACTTTTCTTTTGGAGGTCTTCAATAGTTGTGGATGAGGAGACAGAAGAAATTACCCCTGTAGAGTTCTATAGAGATTTTTAGGTTGTATCTGCACAAGGGTGACTTCCTGAATTATAGTTGGAAGGTTGGACTAGAAGTAAGATTGGCTGTCTGGGGGAATTGTCATCACAGGGACTCTTTAGCTTATCTATCCATTAGTGCTGGTTGGTCAGTGGTTCATGTTGCTCTTGGGGCTTCTGAGGAAAGTGGGTCCTTTCTCCACAAGGTTTGTTGCCCTCAATGATAGTTGCAGGGGACAGGACACAAGCAGGTTTGGTACTTTAGAGGACAATTTTTGTTTGTTTGCTTTTCAAAGCTGTTGAATTTAGGATTATGGGTGAGAGGAAGCAATGATTTGAGTTGGAGGTTTACAGCAGTCCATCTCCCCACCTGTCTCTCCCTCAGGATATCTTAACCCTTTAGAAGAAGATGGTGAAGGTCTGTCTAGACAAAGGCTGATTTGCAGAAGATCTGGTTACTTTAGTGGAATCCAAATTCAATTTGTCAGCAGTTCAACATGGCAGCCCAAGAAAACTAATGCAACCTTAAGCTTCATTGAGACAGTTCTCATATCTAGGATTTGGCAAATACTTCTGATGTGATCATATCTGATGCATTGTGATTAGCTCTGAATGTCACATTTTGGAAAGGTACATTGATTTTATGGTGTGAATCTAAGGAATAATGACAAAGACCATAAAGGAACTAGAGTCTATACAATATAAAGACCAGTTCAAAGAGGTGGGGAAGAAATAAGCATTTATAAAGGACCTACTATATATCAGCCACTGTGATAGACACTTTTTAAAAATATTTTCTCCTTCGAGCCTCACCAGAACCCTGGGAGATAGATACTATTATTATCCTTATTTTATAGTTGAGGAAACTGGGGTAAACAAAGGTTAAGTGACTTTTACAGAGTCACATAACTAACAAGTGTCTGAGGCTGGTCCATGGCCCATAGTCATTAATATCAATAACCTCAGCTGAACTTAGGTCTTTTTGACACCAGCCTCAGTTCTCTATCCATTTGGCCACCAGTTGCCTCAGAGATGGGTATATGTAAACTAAGGCAGCAATTCTCAAAATGTAGTCCAGAGACCTCTGAGTGACACTGAGATGCTTTCAGTAGATTCACAAGGTCAAAATATTTTATTATAATATTATGATTTTTTAAATAAGATAAATATAACATATAAGGAAAAGCACAGGGTAGGAAGAAGAAGGGTCTCAATGATTTTTAAGAGTGTGAAACCACTGACTTAGTGAAAAGATGGTCATATAATATTTAAAGACTATTACACAGAAAAATCTAAATAGGTAAGGGAACTGTAGCACATGGAAGTTTATCCACTTGACCAAGATCATCCCCTGCTAGTAAGTGGCTGAGGTGGAATTAGAACCCAGGCTTTCTTATCTCTTAAGTCTCTGTGAGTGCTCTATGAGCTCACCATTCCACACCTCCAAATGGAGGATCCACAGATATATTTGTTGGGATTCCATAGAGAAGATTCTCATTAGGTAGATTTGAAACTAGATTCTAAAGGCTTCTGAGGGTCTTTTCTTAAAAAAATTTTGATTCTGTGACAATGTAGTCTCCCCTCCAGCAGACCTCTCTCAATTTGTTCTTAAAAGTCTTATCCCAGAATTCCAAACTCTTAAAAATAGAGTTCTGCTGATGCTGAGTGAGATGAACAGAACCAGAAGAATATTGTACACCCTAAAAGCAACATGGGGGTGATGATAAACCTTGATGGAATTGATCAATGCAACAATCAGGGACAATTTTGGCCTATCTACAATGAAGAACACCATCTGTATCCAGAGAAAGAATTGTGGAGTTTGAACAAAAACCTTTAATTAAAAAAATAACGTTATCTTATTATGTAATTTTGCTATCTCTTATACTTTATTTTTCTTCCTTAAGGATATGATTTCTCTCTCATCACATTCAACTTAGATCAGTGTATACCATGGAAACAATGTAAAAACTAACAAACTGCCTTCTGTGGGGGGGGTGGGGGGGAGGGAAACAACATTGGGGGGAAAATTGTAAAATTCAAAATAAATAAAATCTTACTTTAAAAAAAAAAATAGAGTTCTGCCAGTCCCTTTACATTTAATAGTCCAAGGAGAAAATGAGTTTCAAGTAAATCATTTAGTCAAAGAGCATTTTATGAATAATATTCCTCCATTAACCTGACTTATCTTCCCACAATTACACACAAAGTCAGTGGGGAGAAGGGGATACATAGAGATCACTGGAAGAAAAGTGCATATGTATGGAATGCAAATGGTCCTTTCTCTTCTTGTGGCTTCCCCATTCAATTCCTCCTTGGTGCAGCATCTCTACTGGAGGTCTGGTCCTGGTCCTCTCCACAACTCAGCTCCCAGGACCCAAGGGCCAACTCTTGATTTACAAAATCCTCCAGCCTTGCACCTCAATTTAGGCTATGTTTTACCCACTGCATGTTATGTGTCCTCCTGGGCAAGTAGTTTCACTAAGAGATACGGTGGTTCATGAACAGGAGAGGAAGAAGGAGAATTCTCCAAGAAAGTGCCAGAGATGTTTATCTCTTTTCCCATAGCTAGCTCTCTTCTCTAATGCCAAAGGTCTCATTCCTCTAAGTTGGATCATGCTTCAAATTATCCCCTAGAGAAGGTGTGTACATTTTTAAAGAGCCACCAAGGATCCTTCCAGTCTTTTGCCAGCAGTTTAAGAATTACTGAACACTTGGCAATTATTCTCATTTTAACATCACTTCCACCTACCTGAAAGAGAGAGAGAGAGAGATGCTTTTATTGTCCTCATTTTACAGAGGAGGAAACTGAAGCAGAAAGAGATTAAGTCACAGAATTACAAATGTCAAAGGCCAGATTGAGCTCAGGTCTTCCTGACTCCATGTCTGGCACTCTATCCACTGCATTACCGACATTTTAGCTTAAGGCTGTTTCTGATTTACCCAGTTGTTAGTGTTTCTTCCCCACCCTCCATTCTCATCTAAGAAATGACTTCAAATTTATCTTTTTTTAAAGTTTGCATTTGCTTTTCTCTGCAAAAGCTTTTTGAGAGCTCAGTAATATGTATGTTCCTTGAGGACAAGCTGTGTTTCATTTTTGTTTTAGCATCACCATTGCAACTAGGTTGAAGTAGCTTAATAAAAGCTGGTTGATTTGAATTAAATCTTTAATTGAATGATAGATTTATTGGGATAAATGCAGTGGATAAAATATAGATCCTGGCGTCAGGGGGACCTGAGTTCAAATCTGGCCTCACACGCTTAATAATTAACTAGCTTTATGACCTTGGATCACTTAACTCCATTGCCTTGCAAAAACAAAACAAAACAACCAAAAAAAAAAAAAGCCAAGAAAGAAAATCAGAAAAAATAAAGGTTGCCTAAAGACCAATAGGTATTTGGCACAGGTCTATGCAAAAAGTAGAAGATAAATGTGCATCATGGGGCTCCATCAGGAACACATGTATCCTCCAGATGTTGGAACTCAGGCAAGGATCATTTTTAGCAATCACACAGGACATCAAATGGGCACAAGATCTGATCATATGCTGGTCTGTGTCATTCTTCATGGTCCAGCCCAACCCTTGGGAAAAAAAAAAAAAACATTTGCTAAGGGTACTCTAACAGAGGCAGTCCTCCTGGATTTTGGCTTCATCTTGGCCTGAGCTCCCAGACAAAGATAAATGATTGGGGGTGGCTAGGTGGTACAGTGGATAGAGCACCAGTCCTGGAATCAGGAGTACCTGAGTTCAAATCTGGCCTCAGACACAATAATAATTACCTAGCTGTGTGGCCTTGGGCAAGCCACTTAACCCCATTGCCTTGCAAAAACAAAACAAAACAAAGAATAAAACCTAATTCATGACCTGAACATTATTTTGAAGTCAGAAGAGGCAGCATCCCCCTTTGTAGTCCACATTCCAACAAAAGGTTCTTGTCTTCTTTTGCATCTGGGCATTGGAAGTGGCAACAAGACCTCAGTGTAAACCAAGATATATCAATAGGTTTCTTCCTAGGTCTGTTGGCAAAGGAAATGGAGGAAAACAAGACAGAGAGACAAGGGACCTCTGAAACAAGCCAGGAGAAAAACAGAGTAAACATCAGAATGAGAGAACCCACCAATTCTTGGTCTATAGCTATTTCCTTTGCCTTCTTTCCTAGACTAGGAGTTATGATACTAAGGTTCTAACCCCCAACTCT